>NW_025796915.1:7626715-7755871 GCF_021613505.1 Equus quagga | reverse complement strand
CACTTTTAGCGTAACAGCGAAGCTCTTCTTTGGGACCCAGCCGCTTTCCTTCCCAGCTCTTCTAACCACAGACAACTAAACTCAACGCACATTTGTTGCACAAGCGTTAAATCAGGCCCTGGACCACAACCTGTGGGTATGGAGGCCAGCCTTTCCCCATGGAAGAGAGCTGAGGCAGAGGGTGGGATGGCCCGTGTGGTGAAAGCTACAGCAGAGGCCCTGCCGCTTGCTCAGGAAAGCCTCCCCTCACCCCTGTCCTCACCAGGTCAGGTCCTCAGATACAGGCGAGCTCTCATTTTTCTTCACTGTACTTAGGAGAGAAACTAGACATCAACTGGTGTAATCATTTGACTGATTTTTTTCTCCTTGTCCAGACTGAAAACACGGTAGAGTTTTCTCTCTGGGAGGGATTGGGAGGACTTCCCAGAGGAAGTGACATTCAGTCTGGGTCCTGGGGGTTTGAGAAGGCCCAGGTTCACGTAAGTATGTGTAGTAGCGGGCATTGTGCCTGCATCCCCAACATTGCTGTCTTCTTGGTAGCCACCCTAGTTTTTATTTCAGTATCCTCACCTCTCCCACTCAGCCACAGACTCTGGGGGAAGATGCTCCCATCCCTGCAGCATGTATGTCCCGGTGCATGTGGTTTAGGCTGAAATCAATCAGTGTATTGCCACCCCCTGGCCATAGTTTAAGAAGGGACAATGTGACAAAGGAAATATGTTTTCTGGGAAACAAGCTTTCTTGCTCTTCTAAAAGAGACCCTAGAATAAACTAACTAATTCTTTCTCTCCTTCCCCCGTGTCCCCTCCCAGGCTGGGACAAAGAATTGGAGAGGCCTGGAAGTTGATAGGGATAGGGGTGGGGAAGAGAGCTCTGGCCTGGGGATGAGGCAGACAGTGGATGACAGAATGGAGAAACCAAGTCCAGGAGGGTCTTGTTGAGGCCCTGAATCAAGCCACCCCTCAGCCTGCTCCCCTCGGGACTTTCAATTGTGTCGCTGAGTCCCCTTTATTGTTTCAGTGAATTTGAGTGAGGATGCTTTGAGCCTAGAGCATCCTAACTGGTAACAGCTATCCCGTGGGCAACAAACCGCTTCCCTGCCTCTCACAAATTTATGCTCTTGCTAGTGGGTTTCCAAATCTGATGCAAGGGAATTGCCTGGAGCACTTATGAAGATTGCAAAGTCCGTGAAGATCAAGGAGTCCCGATGGGCACCGCAGGCACTCTGGCGTGGAGGTGGGCTGAAGACCGCGCTCTGAGACCGCACACTGCTTCCTGAGGGGCTCTCTGCGGTGGGTGCTGCTGCCGGTCCTCAAGTAACACTTCTGCCATTCATTAATTCACACTGTTCTCATCAGGGACATGGGGGTCCTGAAGCCAGTACAATAGTCCCCCCTTATCCGTGATTTCACTTTCCACTATTTCACTTTAAATGGAAAATTCCAGAAATAAACAATTTGTAAGTTTTAAGTTGTGTGCCGCTCTGAGAAGTGCCATGAAATCTCGCACCCTCCCACTCCCTCCTGCCCAGGACGTGAATCGTCCCTTTGTCCAGCATATCCACGCTGTAAATGCTACAGGCCCATTAGTCATTTAGTATCCATCTTGGTTATCAGCATATTGTTACAGTATATTGTTCTATTTTATTATTAGTTATTGTTAATCTCTTACCAGGCCTGATTTATAAATTAAACTTTATCATAGGTATGTATGTATAGGAAAAAGCACAGCATGAATAGAGTTTGGTAGTATCTGTGGTTCCAGGCATCCACTGGAGGTCTTAGAACGTATCCTCTGCAGATTGGGGGGACTACTGTATGTGTGCCTGGGTGTAACCTGGCCGGGGAGAGGTGTGCCCTTACTTATACAGACACTGTGTCCCCATGCTCTGCAAGTGACACAAGAGAAGCCTGCAGTTAAGGAGCTACTGATGGAGCTGAGAAGTCGAGTCATAACCTCATATTTATTGGCATAATCATTATTCATTATTTGTCATTTATTATTTAATGACTATTAAACATTACTTAAGTCACACAAGGCAGCAGTGTATGGGTGACAAATGCATGATCCAGATTCAGTCTGGAGAAGCTCAGAGAATTGGATGAAGGGCTTTATGGAAGCTGGGGTCTGAGGTGAGCAGTAATAATAATGATAATATTAATAATAGTCTTCATCAGCATCATCATTTACATATCCATAGCATATTTATTTACTTATTTTATTGAGATATAATTCACATACCATAAAATCCTCCAGGAAATTCAGCAATTTTTAGTACGTTCACAAGTTTGTGTAACTATTACCACTAATTTTAGAACATTTTTATTACCCCAAAAAGACACTCTGTAATCATTAGCAGCCACTCCCCACCCCCTCACCCGAACCCCCAGCAACCACTAATCTGCTTTCTATCTATATGGATTTGTCTATTCTGGACATTTCATGTAAATGGAACCACATGATAAGAGACGCTTTGTGGCTGGTTTCTATCACATACTGTAACATTTTCAAGGTTCATCCATGCTGTAACATGTATCAGTATTTCATTCCTTTTTATGGCCAAATAACATTCCATTGTATGGATATACCACGTTTTGTTTATCCATTATCAGGGGATGGATATTTGATTGTTTCCACTTTTTGGCTATTATGAATGATGCTACTATTAACATTTGTGTACAAGTTTTTGTGTGAACGTATGTTTTCACTTCTCCTGGGTATATACCTAGGAGTGAAATTGCTGGGTCTTATGGTAAAACTCTATGTTTAATCATTTGAGGAATTGCCGGACTGTTTCCACAGTGGCTGCACCATTTTACATTCCCACCAGCAGTGTATGGGGGCTGTACCTGGTATTTTATTAAGTTTGAAATCCCTTTCACACCTATGATCTCACTTAATACTCACAAGAGTCCTGCAAGGAATTACACTCAGTTTTATAGATAAAGTGATTGTCCTGGTGAGGATTCTTTCACTCGCAAGTAACAGAAACTACACAAACTGACTGAAGCAGAAAAGAAAAGGTACAAGCTTTTGTATCTAGCAAGTGCAAAGGTGATTGCTGCAGGTATGGGTGGATCAAGACTTTCACATGAAACTCTTGTCCTTTTTTCTCTCTGTCTTCTCTTGTTTCCCTTCACTCTGCTCTCCTTTCCTGCAGCCGTTGGGATTTCTCTGCCTGCTAGAAAGATGTAGCCAGCAGTCCCAAGCCTATTCTTTATGGATTTGAAAGGGAGAGAGACAGGCTTCCCTCCAGATCCAGCAGGAAGGTCCACGGTTTTGGTTCGTGCCCACTCTTGAACCAAATAGTGTCTGGAGCATATGGGACTATAATTGGTCCACTCTGGAGCACATGCCTAGCTCTGAGGAGTTGGGAAGAGAAGGGCATTGTGACTGACAGCCCTACCAAGACCATGTATCATAGGAGAGGAGTTCCCAAAAGGAAATAGAAAAAAGGGATGACAAAGCATACTGCACAGGCAAGATCCACAGTTGCTAAGTCCACTTTATAAATCTAAACTTAAAGCAGCAAGGGATTCACCCAGGATGCCACAGCACCTGTGCGGCAGAACTGGGATGAGAATCCAGGTGTTCTGACGGGAGATTCCGAACTCATGACCACATCACAGCTGGATGGGGAAGTAGGTGTTTCAGGCCTGGACTGCAATGGCGTGGGGAGCCCAGAGAGTTGTGTATGCGGGTCCTCTGTCTCCCAAGCTTCCAGTCTGAGCTCCCTCTTCTGGGGGACCCTGAATTCTCTAGGAAGGAAAGGTGGGGAGAGGTCATCACTTCCAAAGGAACCCAGCAGTGGGGAAGGGCCCTGATGATAGAAGCCTGGTTCAGCTAGGACCAGCACACTCTTCTTCCAGAAAAGTACCTGGGGCTCCCGGATCTGCTTCCATTTTGGAGGGCACCTCTCTCTTTCTACCCTTTCTCTGCATTTTCACCTCTGTGACCTGAGGTGATCAACTGCCCTAGGATTGAAGGGTTTCTTGGGTTGTTGGACTTTCAGTGTCAAAACTGGGACAATCCCTGGCCAACTGGGACAAATTGGTCCCCCTAACTCTGTCTGTCTTGGACCCTCTGCCCCATTTTTTCTCCAACACTCCTCTCCCTGCACCTACCCTCAGGTAGCTCCGTCTCTCTCCCCCTCTCTGGTTATTTCTCTCTACCTTCTCTTCTCTGCTCCCCAGCGCCTCCAGTGCAGCCATTCTCCATGTCGACAGGCTGAGGGGTCCACCTGGAGGCATACCCTGGCTCCCGGCTCCTCTCTGCCCCCACAGGCCCCCTTCATGGATCCGGCCTCCCCTTTGTGCCTTGTCTGCTGCTTTGTGCTTAGGAAATGCAACTCCTCTTTTTTTTTAAAGATAAACTTAGGCAAACTTACGGTTACTTGGGAAGGCACATCTGCCAAAAAATGATATAATAAATTCCAAAGTAAAAAAAAAAAGAAGTAGAGAAGAAAACTACAAGATTGCTTTTGTTATCTGGTGTTTCAACGACATGTGCCACTGTTCTGGGCCAATAAGATGGACGAGGGAGAGGTGATTGCATGTGTCACATACAAAGGGGCTTAGAGAGCTTCCCTTAGTGTCAGTGTGTCGTGCCAGGTCTCATCCCTGCCAACAAAGTGAAGGATGTTAGCTTTGAATAAATGTGTTTACACCAGTAGCTTATGTCTGCCCCAGCCCCTTTCCACTTGAAGTAGAAAGTCCAACCCAAAATGTTGGTGTGGGGTGGATGCTGCCTTCTAAATGTCATGCTAGAGCCCTGCTCTTAGTCCTGTTGTTGAGGGTTGGTGACCAGGATCAAGCCCTGTGTACAACCTATACTGAATCCAGGAAGTTATTTTCTGATTTCCATTTCTCAAGCCACAAGTATGCACAGCATTTGCAGTGAAGATATCAAAGGGAAGGAGCGTGGCCACAGCACAAACAGACACATAGGATGGATAAGGAAACATCCTTTTGAAGAAAAAGTATGTCAAAGGGTTCTGGAGAATACAAATTGCCTTAAAAATCTAGAGGTAGCTGTCAACATCCTAGCCGAGAGGCCATTTCTGATGACGCTTAGATGAACTAAGCCCCCGATGTTGGACCAGACTGGAAGAGCCACGTCAGAAACAGCTGTCACAGCGACAACAGTACGAAGAATAACTGCTCCAACTGGGCACTTAATGCGGGCTAAATGCCAATTCCTGCGCATGTCCTCTAGTCATCAACACGGCCCATGTGGCTGTCCAGGACTTTCATCCTGGTACTGGCTGGGCTGAGATGTCAAGGAGAAGCCGTGAGAGTTAGAGGTCTGGAGAGAGCTCACAAGGGTAAAGATGAGCTTGTGGCGGCCTCTTGGGAAGCAGAATCATGATATTAAACGAAGACATGGGGCAGAGAAAGGAATCCTCAGTGTATGGACCAGGTGCAAGGGGACAGGTGTATTACTGAGCACCATGCCAAGGAGGGAGTGACAAACCTGATGTGGTTCTTGCCTCCCCATGAAGCTCCTATTCTAGGAAAGGAAGCAAATATGCACCATAATTATCAAAACCGCAGCGCCCATTTATTGACCGCTTATCTCATTTCCTTTCATCCTCATGACAGTCCTACGAAGCAGTACAATTACTATCTATCTGCCTTTTACAGATGAAGAACTTGAGGCTTGGAGAGGGAAGGTCCCTGAACTTGTAAAAGGCAGACCTGGGATTTGAACCTGGTCTTGGCTGATCCCAGATTCTGCTCCTAACCCCTCGGCTTCATTGCTCTTAGGTGCTGGGTGGTAGACAGGACTGTGATAAGTGCTATGACAGAAGTGTGACTGAGTGCCTGGAGGCAGAGGCGGTGGTGAGCAGTCACAAGTGGAAGAGACATCAGAACAGAGCAAAGTCAAGTTTCGAGTTTCTGTGCCTTTGAGGGTCAGCTCCCTCTGGTATTCGGGGAAAAGGGCTTTGCCTCCTGTCTGCTGCTGAGTTAGCCTCTCGCGAGCCACTTTGGTCTGAGTCTGCTCAACTTCAGGTCTCTCCGTCAGCAGAGGAGGCGATGTGCAGATGTACCCTCTCTGTGGGCTTCCTGTGGGTGTGATCCGGCCCAAACACAGGCACACGCACACAGTCACGCACACGCGTGCACATCCACACCAACAATAAATAACCCTTTTCCGATCCAGCATAATCCAAAGCCACGTTAAGGAAGAGAAACATTTCTCCAAATAAACCTCAAATGTACAGATTATCCTGTGAATTTTAGAGATAGCATTTTCCATGATTGCTCAGAGCAGTGTTGGTTTCTCGTGGTTCTTTCTTCCACTTTCAGATGAAGCCTAAGGGTTATGAGTCACTGCATCCATGTCTCAAATGCCAGAGACAGCCCTGGAAGGTCACTCCTTGGCTGTAAAAAGGCTCAGATAAAGCTTTTACGTTTTCATCCTTTACTTCGGGGGCGGATCAAATTCCAAGGGGGGAGGAGTGGTTTAAGAGATAAGGGTGGAAAATATTTCTGGGTCGCACTGGGGGGGATTTTCAATCAGCCTTCATTTGACAGGTAGCGAAAAGCCTTCAGAGGTTTTTGAGTGAGATGGTGGAAGGGAGGGAAGATCCATGTCCAAACTAATCAGGAAGACAGAAGCCTGTGGCCTTTGGACCAATTCAGGAAGGTTCTTTGGAGGAGACGCAAATGCCTCACAGATCATCTTTCAGATGCCCCCTCATACTTCCTCAAGATATCATGTGTTTTCACGTGCATTGCTTGAACTTCCATAAGGATGCCGTCTTTTTCCTGCCTTGGCCTTGGTGGGTGCTGTTGCCTCTGCTCACCATGGAGCCCTGCACCGCCCCCAGCCCTGCTGCCTGCTGGGTCAGATCTGTGCCCTGCCTGCCCTTGGAAGCCCTGTGTAGTGGAGCTTACTCCTGCCTTCCTTATTTTGTTTACCACCTCTCTCCAAAACAAACCATGTATTCTCGTCTGATGGCTAGTACTCAGCATGCCTGGAACACAGATGGCAGGACAAACAACCATCGCTGACCATCACTGACCATGGAGTAGACACCGTGCTGAGTGCCATACACGGTCTCATCTGATCCCGGAGCGCGCAGTGGGTCTTTCTCTTTCCATCTAATGGACAGCGTTGCAATCACTGTGAATATGCTAATATTTCCCTTGGCATTCCTGTGAATGCCAGATCATACGGCTTCCAGCTACAGGTTGGAGGTGTTTTCTGGCCCCTGGGAGTGCGGGGGAATTAGCGGGAGGAATGCTCACCTAATGGCCGATGGGAGCTGGTGGATGGATACTGTGGCTCCCACACTCCTTACTGTGGACCCCAAAATGTGTATGTTGAATCCTAACCCCTAAAGTGAGAGTATTAGGAGGTGGGTCCTTTGGAAGGTGACTAGGTCACAAGGGCAGAGCCCTCATGGATGAGCTTAGTGTTCCTATGAAAGATACCTCAGGAAGATCCCCTGCCTCTTCCGCCACGAGGACACAGCTGGAAGGCGCTGTCTATGCACCAGGAAGTGGGCTCTCACGGGACACCAAATCTGCCGGCACCTTGATCTGAACTTCCCAGCCTCCAGAACTGAGAGAAATACATTCCTGTTGTTTACAAGCTACCGGTCCATAGTAGTTTTGTTACAGCAGCCCACATAGGCTAAGACATCACTCCTGAGGGACAACTCTGAGGAGTGTTTTAGTCTCTCAGGGGCGCCCAGCCGAATGGCACCCCCGTTACCCACAAGGCCACTTGCTCACCGCTGCACCCTGTGTTGGCTTCCTTCCCTTCCCTGTCTTAACTCCTCATTCCCTTGACCGTGCTTCTTGAGATCACCTCCCCCGAAAGCCTTGCACTTAAATCCTTGCATCAGGGTCTACTTCCAGGGGAACGCAACATAAGGCAGATGGTTGAGAGAGGGGAAGCAACTTGCCCCAAGCTTCATAGCTGGAAAGTGGCCTAGTCAGGATTTGAACTCAGGGGATATGGGAAGGATGGTATTGATAACTCCTCCGAACCGCTCTAATTATTCTGTCTCCAGACTTTCTCACATCTGTCTAAGCACCTGGAATGTCTGGGAATGCCAGAAATTTTGCCGTTTGAGTTTCTGGCTCCCGGTGCACTCTTCGAAAAAGAAAATTCCCTTTGGGAAGTTGATTAACCTACTAAGCTAATATCAGTCATTCACCCATAGAATGAACATATCTATGGCATCACTTTATTCCCCCGGGTCCCCACACACAGTAGGAGCTTTAACAAGGAAGAGAAAGGGATGTGATTTCGCAGGGCATGTGGGTCAGGAGAACCAGCCCTCATGCAGCTGGAGGGCCCAGGAAGAGAAAGCAGACCCCTGGAAAGGCAGCTGGGAGGGTAATGAAAACTAGCGTGTCATGGCCCCGTTTAGCTGAGAGCCAGGCCGGAGCCCTCAGCCTGGAAGGACAGACAGGGATTTCTGAACCTCACAAATTGCATAAGTGATCTTCAAAGTTGAAGAGGAGAGATGGGGGGCACGGCCCAAGACAAACCATAAAAAACATTCGTGACAATACGACCAGTGACGAAACCCACTGTCTAACCTTCGTCTCCAGCCAGCCTCACCAAACCCAGTGACTGGAATTTTAAAAAGATGCTGCCTCCCTCTACCTCCCCTCCTGCCACAGGCTTAAGAGGCTGGCCTTGTCCCTGGGATCCAATGCCTGCCAGGCTGGGGCAGCCATCAGCGGGTGCTCGCTTGAAGACTCTGCTTGGCTATGCTTATTTCTGCAAAGAGAACCGACCTCTTGCCCTGCCCGGGGAGGTTGTCTCCAGACTTCCCCAGCTACTGCTGCTCATCCTCCAGCATGTTCCAGAAATAAACATCTCCCAAGCAATTTGCAGCTGGGGGCAGAGGCCAAGTGGCGGTGGTTGGGAGTCGGGGGAGAGGTATGGTGAATGCAGATGTTTCAGTTGATATTTGAGTAACAAATGCTTCTTTGCACATTTTTTTCTCTGCTGAGCGTTAGTAAGAAAAATGTGGGTGCGAGCGTTGAGCTTAGACCCTCTTAAGAACTTACCCCTCAGTGAAGGCCAAAAGTTCAGCATCGTGTGGAGGATCATTGGACGGGAAACAGAGACGGCAGCTTCCTGGGTCCTTGCGGAGCTTCAAAACAGGCTCTGCGAATGGCTGGTGGCCCCTGCGGTGCACATGGGGCGGTGGGGGTAGGGAGTGTAGTGGTTGAACATGTGGGCTCTGGGCTCAGAAAGACCTGGGCTAGAATCCCAGCCTGGCCTCTCATCAGCTGAATGACTTGCCACTTAAAACCGTTTTACTGCCTATAATATGAAAATGATGAAACAAGCTTCTACAGACCACTTACCAAGTGTTAGGCACAGTTCTAAGCACTTAGCATATACTAGCTCACTGAATAGTCACAGCGGCTCTGTGAAGTTGCTGCTGTCGCTATTCCTATTTTACAGTTGAGGAAACCGAGGCCCAAAGGGGGCCATAACTTGCTCAAGGACTCTCAGCTGGTGAGTAGTGGAGCCCAGAGACGGCCTCAGGCAATCTGGCTGCAGCGCCCTTGAACACCACCTCTTGGGCTGCTGCAAGGAGTGGATGAAACGCAGCCTATAAAGGGCTTGGCACAGTGCCCGCCATATGGCGAGCTCTCAATAAATGTTAGCTTTTATTATCAACAACATATGAAATGGTGTGAATCAGACCAGTTGAGCTGTCCGCACCATTTGAGATTCCTAACAATGCCGGACGTCTGTTATAATCCTGGTATAATCCAAAGGCCTCCCCAGTTATGTCTCTTAAACCTGCCCTGAAGCCCTGTGAGGGCAGTGGGTAGTTTAGGGAGGGCATGATTATTGGATGGACCAGGATGCGGAGGCCCGAAGAAGGTCGGGGACTTGCACAAGGTCCCCCCCAGCTCTCTGGTCATACCATCCTTCAGCAAGCCTGTACTGATATCCCTGAGCCTGAATTACATACTGTGTGGGCTGAAAAAATGCCAAAGAACCGTCAGCATGCGATCCTTTAGTATGTTGAATTCAGATTCTATTTACTCAAACATTTTTATACCCAACTGTATAAGCTGTGATACAACAGTGTAACAATCTCTTAATTGTTTATACTTGACCTTTTTGTAATAGAGATCTGAAGGGATTACAATAAAAGCAGAAATTACAAACCCATAAAATTGCCAAAAAACCAAAACAAAACATGGAAGACCAAGAGTCAAACAATAGGACTAACGTTTACACAGCATTTTCCAGTTTCTAAACATGTGTGATCTCATTTCAACGTCCCAACAATCTACTACTGGACACAATTGTGCCGTAAAACGAGCTGAGCAGGGCTGCTGTGTGGGGAGTCACAGGGCTCTGCTCTCACCTCCTCCTCTGGCTGAGTTTTGCCTGTGTGTTTGGTCAATCACCAAGAGCGAGGAGCGTCAGTGTCTCCCACTACACTTCAGTCTTGCTGCAGCTGGAATGCTTGGTCCCAAATCTCAGCCCTAACACTTACTAATTCTGTGACATTGGGCAAGTTATTTCAGCTCTGGGTGTTTCAGAATTCTCACCTATTAAGGGAGAATACCTACCTGAGGATTAAATGAGCGAATACATGTAAAATGTTCGGAAAAGTGCCCGGCACAGGAAAGTGCTGTTTGTTTTTATAAAAATGAAATAAAAAATACTCTCCCACAAAGATTGTAGAATCACATCTCTCTTCTCGTAGTTCTGTCAATCTTTGCTTTATAGATTTTGAGGTTAAGTCATCAGGTGTATATAAATTTAGAGTTGTCATATCTTCTTAGTGACTTGAACCTTTCATTGTTATAGAGTGTCTTTATCGTTATGAACGTTTTTTGCCTTAACACCCGCTTTGTCTGACATTCATGTAGTTACACTGGCTTTCTTTCAGTCGGTCTTTGCATGGAACATCATTTTCTATCCTTTCACTTTCAACCTTTCTGTATCTTTGTGTTTTAGACCCATCTCACGTAAGCAGCGTTTAGTTGTTTTTAAATTTAATCTATTAAACCGATTTTTAATTGGAACACTTAGTCCATTATGTTTAATTTCATTGTCGCTGTATTTGAGTTTAAATCCTCTTAGTATTTTCTTTCTATTTGTCCTGACTGATTTATGTGTCTTTTTCTCTCTTTTCTTGCTTTGTTTTGGATAGATTATTTGTAATTATTCTATTTCCCCCTCTGCTAGGTTGGAAATAATGAACTCTTTTGCTATTTGCTAATGATTCCCTAGAGATCCCAGCAGGCATCTTTGATTCATGAAAGTCTAACATTAAGAAGTGCTTTTATCCCCTCAGACATTGCAGGGGCCTCAGGACATTTGAACTGCAGTTGCTACCCTCCTGAATTATATACAATTGTTTTTATTATCTTAAGTCTCTCTATAGTTTAAATACCATGAGACTTTATTATTTTTCTTGCAGCCAGTCAATATTTAGATTTATCCACATAGTTACCATTTTTGTTGCTTTTCCTGCATCTTTAACTTTCCATATGGAATCATTTCCTTCTGCCAGAAGAATACCATTTAGTATTTCCTTTAGGACTGGATTTTCTGGTGTCAAATTCTCTCAGCTCTTGTTTCTGTGAAAATGACATTTCACGTTTATTCCTGAGGGATGGCATAGAATTCTAGATTGGCATTATTTTTTTCTTTTACCACATTGAAATGATCATTCTCTTGTCTTCTGATTCTTGTTGTTTCTGATGAGAAGTCAATTATCGGTTTACTCACTGCTCCTTTAAAGGGAAGATGTCTAATTATCCTATGGCTGCCTTTAAGATTTTTCTTTTCGATTTTGGCTTTGAGAGGCTTTACTAACATGTAGATTTATTTTTATTTATCCTCCTGAGATTAGTTTGCCTTCCCTTACCCGCGAATTTTAGCCTTTCATCAGTTTGGGGAAACTTCAGCCATCACCTTTTCAAACATTGTGTCCATCCCATTTTCTCTCTCCTCTACCACTGGCTCTCTAATAAGCATTTATTAGAATTTCTCATTGTACCAGTTATGGACTGGATTTTTGTGTCCCTTCAAAAATTCCTACGTTGAGATCCTAACCCTTGATGTGATGGTATTAGGAGGGGATCTTTGGGAGGTGATTAGGTTGTAACTGTGGAGCCTCATAAATGGGATTAATGCCTTTATAAAACAGACCCCAGAGAGCTTTCTTGCCCCTCTGCCACGTGAGGGCAAAGCAAGAAGACCTCCAAGGTTCTCTGAGCCAGGAAGCAGGCCCTTACCAGACCCCGAATCTGCTGGTGCTTTGATCTTAGACCTCCCACCTTCCAGACCTGGGAGAAGTAAATGTTTGTTGTTCAAACCATCCAGACTATGGTATGTTTGTTATAGCAGCCTGAAAGGACTAAGACAGCATCCTTTGTGCCTCTTATCCTCTCTTCGCATTTTTCAATTATTTTTTCTTCCTATAGTTCATTCTGGATACTTTTCTCTGCTTTATCTTCCAATTTATTAAGTCTTTCTCCAGTTGACTCTGAATCTATTCTTTAAGTTCTTAATTTTGGTTAATTTTTTATTTCAAGAATTTCTGTTTGATTCTTTACAGTTCTCTGTTAAAATTTTAAATCTTGTCTTTTATCTCCTCGAACACAAGAAACATCACTATTTTAAAGTCTGGGTCTGATCTACTGGAGTCATTATGGTCTGTTTCTATCATATGCTGTCTCTCTTCAACCTCACATTTGATGTCTTGTCTCCTCCTGGGGCCGGTTAGCCTGATTGTGCGTAGATCATCATAGTTGAAAATTGTTTGTAAAAATAAATTGAGAGCTTGAATTTTATCTTCCAAAGATGATTATTTGCTTCTGGTAGGGTCCCAAGGCCATTCAGATCACTTGAATACGGTTAATAATGTTAATAATGTTTATGGATGGAGACTTTCTTGGGTACCCAGCTGTCCAGGAGTGGGGCTACAGTCTAAGCAAGGGCTGGTTTTCTGGCAGTTCGCCCTCACTCTTCGGGTAGAGCTCTCAGGGTTTAAAAGTGTTAGAGGTTTACCACGATCCCCACTTCCACAGACCCTGAACTACAGCCTTTTTCCCTACCCACAAACACTGTCCAAAATGTCTCCCAGTTTCTCAGCTGCGTCTCCGGGATTTGCAGATGCCTCCTCCTAAATGCCAGGCTACCTTCTCTGGGCTTCCTTCCTCTTTCAGGCCTCAGTCTAGCAATTTTTTTTTACCACCTTGATAGCTTTCCCATACTTTCAGCTGACTTTTGGAAAATATTTTGTCCAATTTGTCAATTTCTCCTCAGAGAGAAAATTTGTCCACACAACTTAATCTGCCAAAATTGAAAGTGTAATCCAAAATATGACAATGTCAATTCCTCAAGATGACCTTTAGTAACAGCTCATAAAACTCAACAAGAATTTTCTGGTGAGCCTCCTAGAATTTCTTATGCAAAGGAAAGTAACCCTGAGATGGTGATTTTATCCAGTCTTATCTAATAACAACTTGAGGACTAAGACACGAGTTCATTCACTTATTCAACAGATATTTATTGAGTGTCTACTATGTCCCGGGCACTTTTCTGGGCCCTGGAGATTTGGTGGTTAGCAGAGCAGACACCTTCCTTTCTCTCCCAAAGTTTAACGTCTGGAGATAGAGAGAGGAACAAGTAAAAAGAACAGCTACACTCAAATGTGATGGGAGATTGAGAGGAAAATTGATTGAGAACAATCGATTGCAATAGGAAGAGGATGAGGGTGCCAAGTACAAGAAGAATTCCATCAGTTGTGATGCTTTGTCTGCAAGCAGCAGAAAACTGGACCCAAATGGGCCTAAATAATGACTGAATGCATTATCCCTCACAAAACAATAAGCCCAGAGGTGGAGGAACCTCAGACAGAAGCCATCATGACTCTGGCTGCTCCTCTGCCTCTTCTCTCTCATTGTCCGCAGGCTGGTACAAGATGGCAGCTGAAGTTCCATCCGTCTCATCCAGCCGTGAAAATATCCAGAGGAAGAACAGGAAATCCCTAGCACATCTCTCCTCATTTGTCACTGGGCAGAATTGAGTCATTCCTATACCAATCACTGGCAAAGGGAATAAAGTTACCACAATGGACTTATCCTAATCACACTCTGTTCCTGGCTGGGCATGGGGCCATATTCCCTTGAGTCATGTGTGGGAGAGTCCAACTTCTCAATGAAATGGGGGTTCTATTAGGAAGGAAGAAGGAAGGAGCAGAGTGGCCGTTGGGCAGACAGTCAGCAGTGTCCATCACAGGGGGTTGGTAGTAGAGGGGGGCATCCCCAAAGACAAACCACCCATTTCACAATTCCCCAGAGTGTTTTACAAACACATTCTGACACCTACTTCATAATAACCCCATAAACCGGCAGTCATGGCTAACATTATCACGTGTTCACATACATGAACTCGTTTAGACCTTATGACAGCCTGACGAGCTGGTCTTATTAGTATCCTCATTTTACAGTGGCAAAACTGAGTCACAGTGTTGAGGACCTTGTCCAAGGTGATATGTTTGGTGGAACCTGAGTTTAAACCCAGGTCATCTGGTTGCAAAGCTAATGATTTTAACTTCTTTGATCAACTGTCTCTAGCAAGGTAGATGGAGATGATTGTTCTGGTTTTTCAGATGAGGAAACTGAGGTTCAGAAATGTGAGGTTCATTCACCCACTTATTCACTTAACAAACCTTTACTGAGTCCTTTAATACTCCTGGTGCTATGCTGGTCTCTAGGGGTGCAGTTCTGAACAAGACACTGCCCTTGATCTTCTAACGCTTACAGACTAGTGCATAGTAACTACTGAGTGCTTGCAGAGCGATCTGGCGTCACATTCTAGGGTTCAAGTCCCAGCTTTATGGCTCACAAGCTGTGAGACCTTGGGCCAGTCTCCGTTTTGGTGGCCTCCTCTTCACCCCATCAGTGAAGGGAAGATTACCATCCTAGGCTTATGGGGATAGCTGAACACAACCCCAGCTCTAGACAGCTGAGCTCAACAGTAGTTTACTAGTCACCTGTACTCACTGCCTGGGGAGGAGGACACCACACACCTCACAGGGCCACATGCGGGTGAACCCTGGGGGCTGTGGGAGGCAGGCGTTGTAGTGTCAAGAGGGTGTGGTTTCTTCTGTGCCCACAGGAGGATGTGATTGGCTGGTCTGAATCATTCCACAGGCTGGCAGGGAACAGAAGCCCATTATTTAGGGGTAAACTGGAATTGCCTCTGGCCCCTCGGAGAGGAAGAGGTGTTTGGCCAGAGAACCTTATTCCTGAGAGCAGAGTGGAGAGGGGAACTCTCTGTGTGGACATTTGGGGCCCTTAATTTCACCAGATATCAAGGCAGTACATAATACTGAGCCTGAATTTCAGGCCTTGTGTTGCTGTTTCTTAACCTTGTTGCACCTTTGTTTCTTCATCTGTAAAATAGGAACAATAGTGCTTTATTCACTGGATATTTGTGAGTTTAGAATGAGACAACGTGGGCTAAACATTTAATACAAGGCCTGGCACATGGCAGACGGAACTGCTGCCAAGTGCCAGGCACTGGCCGGTGACTTGCGTAAGGTCATATGGCTGGTGAGCAGTGAGTCCAGATTGAAACATCCGCCTTTTTTTCCAGATGCATTGAACGGAGATCATGTTCATTGGGAAAGTACTGTATTGTTTATCCATTCATCCATCCACTTATTTGTTCATTCACTCAACAAACATATATTGACTGCCTACTATGTGCATGGTGCTGGCACTATGAAGATGGCCTTCAGAGGCTCAGTCTGATGGAGGAGATAGATACGACATGGGTGCAGTACAATGTGATGGGTGCTGGACCACAAGAGGTCAGTGCCACGGACAAATCAAGGGAAGAGCCCCTAGAGGTGAGGTGTGGGCCATAAAGAGCCTGGGGAGATGCCCCAAAGCAGCCCAGGGGAATGTCTCATGTTCCCTCCCCCAAGAGTTGGGGCTGACGATCTCTGTGTCCACACTGGAGAGGATTTCCCCCTGTGGCTTCTGGCTGACAACTGACAGAGTGAACAAGGCAAGACTTGCTCTGAGCGGGAGGGTACTATCTGGCTCCTGAGCTATAGCTGCTGCTCACTGGCGACGTGATCTCAGGCAGGTCCCTCCCCTCGCTGGGCCTCAGTTTCTTCACTTGCAGAACGAGAGCCTAGGGCTGGGTGGTCTGGGAGGTCCCTCGAGCCCCACCTGAGGGAACGCTTTTAAACACTGTCTCATGAGACCTCTATTCCATAGAACCACCGCTGTTCCCCGAACTAGCCCCAACTTGCCACCTCCCCATATAAACGCTACACGCATCCTTCTGGTCTACACTGCACACTCCTCTGGGCAGGGACCAGCTTCTTCAGATAATTGTTTCCAGGAGGAAAGTCATATGAAACAACAGCAACACAAACAATAAAATCTAGTAGAAAGAAAAGGCCATAGTTTGCGCCTTTGTGTCTTTGGAGGTTGGCACACTTCATTCGTTTGGGCAGCCTGACTTGTCACCACATGGGGCTCTCATCTTTAAATTAGACTGTGCCGTGTTGTGATGCCTCTATTTTTTGTTCCCTGCCTGGTGCTTCGCAGGATTTCAGATAGGAGAGCCAACTTTGCAGTTTTCTACAAATCGCTTGTTGCCCAAAGATCTGAGAGGGGGACTTCCAAGGCTGGATGGGAAGATGGAAATCCAGCAGCGTCTGATACTTCCCCTGCCAGCCTGACCGCAGCCCTGTGGATAGACAGCAGGCAGGCAGCTGGGCTGGCAGTGAAGGGAGGACCCAGAGAAGGAGGTGGGGTGTATGCCTCCAGCTGGGTGTGTGGGAGACAGGAGAGGGCCTGGAGCTGGGCTCTCTGGATCCTGTGTGTCTGGAATCTGGCTGAGGCCAGGGCTTTGCAGGGATAATGTTGTGGGACTCTCCCATGGACTGTGTTCTCCCTTCTCCCTGGACGAAAAACAGGTTCTTTTCATCAGTGAAAGTAGCCAGATTCTGCTTTTAAACCCGGGGCATCACGAGGAAAATCACACCACTGTGGCACTCCCACTGGCAAGCTGTGTCACCTTGGGCCAAGTGCTTTACCTCTCTGAGTCTCAGTTTCCTGAGACTCAGTTTGCAAAGGAAAGGATTGTATTAGATTTTCCAAAGATCACTTCAGCTTATAAAGCACTATGAGGGGGTTAGGATCATGGACTCAGGAATCAGACAGACCCAGTTTGAATCCCAGCACCACTTATCAATGGGGGACCTTGGGTAAGGAAGTTAAACCCTCTTAACTCTAGGGTTGGCTTGAGAATTAAATGAATTGCTACGTGTTAAGAGTGTAGCACAGGGCCTAATGTAAAGGAAGCACTCAGTAAATAAGTTATGAACTCTTGAGACGTGAAGATACTGAATCTGCGTAATGAAGGTAATAAGACTCTGCCCAACTTTTTCTACTTGCTTCTCCTGGGGGCAGAGACTGGAAAACAAGTGCAGTGAAGTATTCAGGAGCCAAAGGTGGCTCTGCACTCTCCAAGGCCAGTATTCCCTACCCAGGCACCCAGGTCAATATCTGACTGGTCACCAGAAGTCCAGAAGCCAGACATCAAGTGGCTGCTGCTGAATGTGAGCCAATAGAGGCCAGCTGAAACCCAGCAAGTGCCAGTGGATGCTAGGAGAAGGGGCAAAGAGCATTTTCCAATGTGGACCATAATTAGGAAGGAGCTCATGATTCCACCTCCAACTAGACGGCCTTGTCATCCTGCTGTGCTCCATGTCATCCTCTTGTGAAGTGGAAGGTGATGGCATGCACAGTGGGATGTAAGTATGGTAGCGGAAGAGGAGGCATGGAAGGATGGAAGGGTGCTGGGGGACACTTGACCCTCCTTGACCATAAATCAGAGACTTCTGGCCATGCTGCCCACAGTGGCCATGGTGAACAATGAGCCAGGTCAGCCCTGGCCCCAGGGATCCTTCTTTGAGTGGTGCTCTCAGTGGACTCGTTGGACTGCGCTGACAGTGTCAGCATCTGTGTGGCTGTGAGCTGGCTTCTTCTCTTTAGCCCTTAGTCTCCTCTTTTGCAAAGTGATGGAGACTTCTTTTTTCCTGCATGAATGGCAGACTAGGTACCACGAATGACTCTACCAAATGAAATAGACAATCATGAATAAAGAATAAAAAAATACTTTTAATTGCATCGCTGAGCTTCTATAAAGGTAAGGAATCACGAATGAGGTGAAACCAGAAATTCTTGGGTATAAATTGATGCCAAAGCTCTCTTTTGAATTGTAGGTTTCTGTCAAAATTTGAAGATCTTGAGCTTCTGTTTCATGGTTTTACAGAAGCAGGGAACAGAATAGGAAGCCTAGGGGCCACCGAAGGTGGAAAATCAAATAGGAGATCCTTGCATAAATTTAGGACATCCATAAAAAGCTTTATTTTTAGTGTAAGTGAATAAGAAATGGACTGTGCAAGGAGGATAAAGCATAAAAACTAGCTTTAAAAAATTCTTTTTGATGTGGTTGGAGAAGGAAAAAACTCTGAAAATTCAAAACTATAAGCTAATCTTTATGTGAGTTTGCAGTCCAAATTCATACTACAGGTGTGGCCCAAAAATTTCAAATGGAGAATTTAATTTTAAGTGGTCCTATGTCCAAAGAAGTAAATACAAATAATCTCTGGAGGAACTAAGCTTAAACCTAGCCCTCTAAGAATTCCCACAAATAAACTTCCAAGGAAAATGAACAGCTTACAGTAAAAACAAAATGAAACAAAACACACAAGGAACTAAGGTACCAAAAGGTAGGGTCAGCAGAAACAGATCCACCAAGACTTCCTATTGACTTAGGAGACAGGAAAACTAGGTTTAATACATTTAAAGAAATAAAAAATGTCTTAGAAATATAAGCAAGAAACAAGCAGATCTGAAACAGGGTCAAGTAGATTGAGAATTAAAAATATAAGAACTGAAACTAAAAACCCAAATGAATTGGTTAATGAGCAGATTAGACACTGAAGAGAGAATCCGTAAACTGGAAAATAGTTTCAAAGAACTAGCCAGATATAGGCTAGTGACACAAAGAGCTATAAAATATGAAAGAGAGGTAGGTGTTGAGAGACATGGAAGATTGAGCAAGAACTTTCAATATGTTTTGAACTGATTCACAGAAAGAGGTAATGGAGAAAATGGGGAAGAGACAATGTTTGAAGAGATAAATACTAATAATTTTCCAGAATTGTTGAAAACTTCTAATCCTTATATCTAGAAAGCCTAATGAACTCCAAAAGAATAAATACATGCATGCATATGCACATGCACACACACACACAAACACACACACACTCCTAGACAGATACTTCATGTTGTAAAAGCAGCCAGAGAGAAAAGACAGTTAGATCGGCAGCTGATGTCTTAATAGAAAAAAAAAAAAAAGGTTGAGAGAAAATAGCTACTGATGTATAATTCTATACCTAGTGAAACTATCCTTCAAGAATTAGGGTAAGATAAAGACATCTCCTAACAAATAAAACCAAGTTTATCATCAAAAATCTTCACTAAAGGAAATCTGTGTGTGCATGTGCATTTGGTGAACATAGACAAGTTGATTCTAAAATTCATATGAAAATGCAAAAGATCTAAAATATTTAAAACAATCTTCAAGAAAAACTAAGCTGGAGGACTTTCA
Source organism: Equus quagga (assembly GCF_021613505.1). NCBI lineage: Eukaryota > Metazoa > Chordata > Mammalia > Perissodactyla > Equidae > Equus > Equus quagga. Next base: position 7,736,212 of record NW_025796915.1, on the reverse strand, counting down.
CTACCAGATAACAAGAACAGCCATGAAGCTATAGTGGTTAAAACTGTGCGGCAGATATGCAAGCAGACTAATGGCACAGGTTAGGGAGTCTATTAACTGATCCAAACATATTCTGTCACCTGATTTACGATAAAGGTGACACAATAATGTAGTATGACAATGGATTGTTGATTATCTACATATTAAAATAATGTACTCGGTTCGCTAGCTCACACACAAAAATCAAATCCAGAGGGATTGCAGATCTAAAAGTGAAAAGCAAAACAATAAAAAAATATAGAATAAAATATTAGAGAAAATTTCCATGACGGAGTAGGCAATGATTTCTTAAATAGGTCACAAACAGCACTAACCAGAAAGAAAAGATGATAAATCAAACCACATTAACATTAGAACTTCTGTTCATCAAAAGACATCATTAGGAGAGTGAAATGAAATCCACAAAGTGAGTCATCCAATAAAGTACTCATATCCAGAATATATAAAGAACCTGTGCAAATCACTAAGAAAAAGACAAACATTTCAATTACTAAATGAGCAAAATACTTGACGATCAGACATTTCATAAAGAGGACATCCAAATTGCCAATAAATATATGAAAAGGTGCTCAAGTTCATTAGCCATCAGAGAAATGCAAATTAAAGCCACAACGTGAATGAATTTGGATCCTTACTTCATACATACATAAAAATTAACTCAAAATGGGTCAAAGACCTAAATCTAAGTTAAAACTATAAAACTCTTAGAAGAACATATGAGTGTAAATCTTCATGACCTTGAGTCAAGAAATGATTTCTTAGAAGTGATAAAAGAGAAGATTGAGAAGTTGTACTTTATCAAGATCAAAAACTTTGTGCTTCAAAAGATGCCATCAAGAAAGTAAAAGACAATTCAAAGAAATTTTCAGAAAAAATTTTTGCAAATCATAAATCTCAAAAGGAACTTGTAGCCAGAATGTATAAAGAACTATTGCAACTCATTATTAATAATAAAGAGGAATAGCCCAATTAAACATGAGCAAAAGATTTGAATAGACATTTCTCTGAAAAAGACATCTAAATGGCCAATAAGCACAGGAAAAGATGTTCAACACTTTATTAGTCAGTCATTAGAGAAATGCACAAAATCACAATGAGACACCACTTCACACCCATCATAATAATAATAATAACAGGCAATAACAAGTATTGATAAAAATGTGGAGAATTTGGGACTCTCATACATCGCTGGTGAGAATGTAAAATGAAAATGCAGCAGCCACCATGCAAAATAGTTTGGCAGTTCCCCATGGAGTTACATATTATTCAGCAACTCTGCTAGATATCTATTCAAGAGAAATGAAAACATATGTCCACACAAAACTTATACATGGATGTTCATAGCAGCATTAATCATAATAGCCAAAAGTGAAAAAACACACACGTTCATCAACTGATGAATGGATAAATTAAACGTAGTATATCCATACAATGGAATATTATTTGGCAAGAAAAAGTATGAAGTACTGGCACATACTACAACATGGATGAATCTTGAGATACTATGCTAAGTGAAAGAAGCTAGTCAAAAATGACTACATATTTTATGATTCCACTTGTATAGAATGTCCAGAATAAGCAGATTTATAGAAAAAAATAGATTATAGTGCCCAGGGGTGAGGTGAGAAGGGGAGGAAATGAGGGAGATTGTGGCGTGATTGCTAAAGAGTACAAAATTTCTTTGTGGAATGATGAAAATGTCCTAAAATTAGATTATGATGATGGTTGCAAAACTCCAGAAATATACTAAAACACATTGAATTGTACACTTTAAATGGATGAACTTTATTGTATGTAAATTATATCTCAATAAAGTCGTTAAAACAAACACACAATAAAATACAACTTAACCCCCACCAGAATGTTAAAATGAAAAAGACAAAATATTATTTAGCGATGACGAAGGGGGAACACTCAGAACTTCTTACATCGCTGGTGGGAATGTAAATTGGTACAATCACTTTGGAAAATTGTTGGGCAATATCTCCTAAAGGTGAACTTACAGGTACTCTATGATTTGGCAGTTCCACTCCAGAATATATTCCCAAAAGACGTGCACTAGAATGTTTTCAACCACATCATTCATAATAGCCCCAAACAAGAAACTACAGAATGCTCATGAAGAGGGGAGTGGATAAACGAGTTGTGATGTTTTCACATAATGCAATACTATGCTGCAATGAGAATGAATGATTTACAATTACATGTGACGATATGAATAATTCTCATCAATATAACGCTGAGTGAGGAAGCCAGACCTCAAAGAGTATCTACTATACGACTTCATTTAAATGAAGTTTGAAAACAGGTGAAATAAAGCAGTGCTTAGTGGGGTTAGAAGTTAGGTCAGTGCTTCTCTTTGCAGGACGGTGACTGGCAGGGGGCACGAGGGACTTTTGAGGATGTTATTATTGCTCTATTTCTTAATCTGAGTTCTGTTTAAATGCGTGTGTTCTGTTTGTGACAATTTAGTGGGCTATTAACTTATGAAATGTATACTTTTCTAATGTGTATTATACATCAATAAAAAATTTCATTAAATACTAAATACAAAAACAGCAAAAATTATAAAGAAGTTAGGAATGAATTTAACAGAGATAGGCTAGCCTTTTATGGGTAGATTATAAAACTTTATTGAAAGACATTAAAGGAGATATAAATAAGTGGAAACATAGACCATGTTCTTGGATAGAAAAACCAATATAATCATGACGTCAATTCTCCCTAGGTTGGCATGTAAATTTAATATAATTCCGATTGAAATCCCAACAGTATTTTTTTTTTTAGAATTTAACAAGCTGATTCTCAAATTTATATGGAAGAGCAAAAAAGTCAAGAATAGCCAAGATGTTCTGATTTAAAAAACTCCAACAAGCCAGGTGGTGGACTCACCATGCCAGACATCAGGATTTATCATAATGATATGATAATTAAGACAGTGTGATATTAGCATAGCATGAAACAGAATAGAGAGCCCAGAAAGAAACCCTCACATACGTAGAAACTCGATTTGTGACAGACCAGATGTTGCAGATCTGTAGTGCTAGGACGACTGGTTATCCATATGGAAAAAAATGAAATTAGATTCCTACCTTACACAATACACAAAATCAATTCCAGATGGGATAAAGGCTTAAATATAATAGGAAAAACTATAAAACTATTGGAAGATAATATAGGAGAATATTTTTGTGACCTCAGGGTAGGAAAAGATTTCTTAAATAAGACACAAGAAGTACAAACTATAAAGACAAAGATTGATAAATTAGACTACACTAAAATTAAGAATTTTTGCTCATCAAAAGACACCCTACAGCCAGCCCCGTGATGTAGTGGTTAAGCTAGGCATACTCTGCTTCAGTGGCCCAGGTTTGCAGGTTCGGATCCCAGGTGTGGACCTACCCCACTGTCAGCCATGCTGTGGTGGTGACCCACATACAAAGTAAAGGATTGGCATGAATATTAGCTCAGGGCAAATCTTCCTCGGCAAAAAAAAAAAAAAAAAAAAACCATAATGTTATGGAGTAAGAAGACAAACCACAAATGGGCAGAAGATAATTGCAACACATAAAATTAACAAAATATTAAATAACATCCAGAATGCATAAATATGAATCAATAAGAGAATGACAAACAATTGAAAAACAGGCAATAAATGTAAACAGGGATATCATAGACAAAGAAACATAAACGGCTTGTAAGTGTAGGAAGAGATGCTCAACTTCATTAGCAATCAGGCAAATACAAGTTAAAACAAGAAACAATTACACATTCATGAGATAGAAAAAAAAGTAAAAAGTCTGACAATGTTAACTGTTGGTAAAGATGCAGAGCCATGAAACTCTCTTCCACTGCTGGTGGGAATATAAATTGAGGAAACTATTAGGAAAGCAGTTTAGCATTACCTGGTAGAGCTGAACGTGTACAAACTCTATAACTCAAATTCCACTCAGATAAAGACATTTTTGCACACGTGCACCAGGGAACACTTTCAAGAATGTTCATAATAGAAGTCTTTGTAATAGCCCCAAACTGGAGACAACTCAAATGTCTATCCAGAGAAAATTCAGATCCTTTGCCTATTTTTAATTAGGTTGCCTTTTTGTTATTGGCAAAAATAGGTTGTCTTTTTGTTATTGAATTGTGATGGTTCTTTATGTATTCTAAATACAAATTCTTTGTCAAGTACTTAATTTGCAAAAATTTTCTCCCATGTGTATGTCATCTTTTTACTTTCTTGATGATGTCCTATGAGGCACAAAAAGTTTCAATTTTGATTATGTTCAGTTTATTTTTTTGTCACTTGTACTTTTGGTGTAACATCTAAGAAGTCATTTTCTAAGCCAAGCTCACGAAGATCTACACACATGTTTTCTTCTAAGAGTTTTACAGTTGTAGCTCTTACATTTAGGTCTTTGATCCATTTTGAGTTAATTTTTGCATACGATGTGAGGCAGGAGTCCAACTTCACACTTTTGCCTGTGGAAATTCCTTTTTTAAAAATACACATTGCCCAATTAAAAAATGAGCACAGCGTTTGAATAGACATTTCTCCAAAGAAGAAACATAAATGGCCAATAAGCACATGAAAAGATGCTCAATGTCATTAGTCATTAGGGAAATGCAAATCAAAACTGCAATGAGACACCACTTCACACGCACTAGTATGGTTATAATAAAAAAGACAGACAATAACAAGTGCTGGAGAGGATGTAGAGAAGTTGGACCACACACATTGTTGGTGGTAAAATGGTGCAGACGCTTTTAAAGACAATTTGGCAGTTCCTCAAAGGATTAAACAGAGTTACCATATGACCTAGAAATTCGACTCCTAGGTATATATCAAAGAGAACTGAAAACACATGTTCACACAAAAACTTGTACACAATTGCTCATAGCAGTGTTATTCATAATAGCCATAAAGCAGAAACAACCAAATATCCATCACCACCTGACGGACAGATAAACAAAATGGGGCATATCCACACAATGGAATATTATTCAGCCATAAAAAGGAATGAAGAATTAATCCCTGCAACAACACGGATCATCCTTGAAAACATTCTACTTAGTGAAAGAAGCCAGTCATAAATCGTCACTTATCATGTGATTCCATTTACATGAAACATCGAGAACAGGCAAATCTATAGAGACAGAAAGTAGATCAATGGTTTCTAGAGGTTACGGGGAGGGACTGCTAATGGGTATAGGGTTTCTTTTGGGGGTGATAAAAATGTTCTGTAGTTAGATAATGGCGATGGTTGCACAACCATGTAAACATACGAAAAACCATGTCATTGTTCGGTGGTAAAACTATTTTCAAAAGTAAAGACTGGTTCACCCAAAGTGAAGATGATTCCCTCTGGTGTGTGCGTTGAGGAGGTCATCACAGGGAATGGGGTGGGCAGTTCTAACGCGTTGATAATGTTTTTTTCCTTCATTTGGATGACGTGTACAAGGTGTTCGTTTTTATGGTTCTATAAACTAAACACCTGTCTCTTGCGCACTCCTGTATGTACGATCCATGTTACAATAAACAAAATAATCAAGTGAGGGAGTTGGATTAGACGATCTCCGAGAGTCCTCTTTGCCCAGTTGGCTTCCAGCTCTGTGGAAGTGAGGGGGGAGTAGACACAGTTCTTGAGCATAGATGTGCTGGTGCTCCAGAACTGGGGAGTGATCCCGCACCTGTCCTTGGTGTGGACATTCAAGTGGAAAGGCAGTCTCCCAGGCTGAACCTGAGGGTGGCCTCTAGGGATTGATGGGCTGGCCACCTCCTGGAGAGTTTCAAGGGGGCGATCATCACATTGACTCCCAGCCAGGCACATCGGATGCCTACAGCTGTCAGCTCCATCAGGGCTCCCACCCAGAGACTCCGCCTCAGCAGGGAGGGGCAGGTTCTCATGAATAAAGCATCTGAATCTCATGGGTTAACCGAACTGCTACATTGTTAATTTGCAAATAGAACTCAGTACCCACGTTGATGTGCCCACATTCTCTTTCTGAAGGGGGACTAAATGGCGACCCTTATCCCCAGTAGGAAGTGGCTCAGCGTACTGACAGTGAGGACAGGAGAACCACACTTCTCACACCTGGAAGCCCTTACCAGTGAGGCTGGAATCCTCAGGGTGTATTGATGCATTTCCTGCATCTCTCGTCTCGACAGGGATGACATGTCCTGCACTCAGCCAGGACATATTTATAAGTGCTGCTGTGAACCAGGTCCCATGGTGAGCATGGGGGATACAGCGTTGAACAGAACAGAGCAATCCAACAGTGGAGGCGGGATAACCACATAGCTAAAAATAAAGTTACGGATTGTGATAAATGCAACGGAAACTCATCTGTTCTGTTCACTGACGAATCCCACACCAGGAGGAGTGTCTGGCACAGGTGCGTCTGATGAATAAATGAATGACTAGAGATTAGGTGAGATAAATTTGCTCTGTAAATGAAAAGACTGCCAGTCCAGAGGCCAGGGCCACCTCTCCCTGTATTTCCAGGCAATACCAGTGTTGGTCCGGGCACAGCACCTTTCTCCACTTTTCTGTGACTGGCCAGTCCCTCCCCATTGGACCTACGCATTCTTTCTTTAAACCTTTCCATCAGGATGTGGCTCAGTCTTGCTGACACAGGAGCCAGTGTGACCCTGAAGGTAACTTTGCTTATGACTGCCCTGACCTAAGTTCTAGGGGGAGCATGTCCCGGAGGCCACCAACACCCACAACACTTACGTGGCTGTCACAGAGTATCCCAGGTGTTATTAGAGTAATGTGATGGTGAGATGCTGATCACATCTCACCCATGGGAAATGCTCAGGGAGCCAGGAGATGCCACCTCCTCTACACAGCAGGCGTGAGCCTATTCCACGTGCTGCCCAGCCTTACCAGGCAGAAGTGGGGATTCTGGGCCACAGGCGGTGAGGAGCTGTCAATCTGCAGAGGAGACAGCCGGGGCAAGGTCCTTGCAAATACTCAGAGGGATCAGAGAGTGGGGAGGCAAGGAGGGAGGAAAGAAAAGGAAGGAATTCTACAGCCAGTCAACCAAGGAAATTTTAGAGCACTGGATGGAAGGAGCCCACCTGCTCTGCTACTGTGGAAAGAGACTCTTGTGTTCTGGGATGTGGAAAACCATCTAGTGGAGGGGCCAGGCTGACTTAAGTCTGCCCGTTTCTCAGCAGCATGGAGTCCTTCTCTGGCAAGTGAGGTGAGGATGGTCTTTTCTGGGAGCCAACTCTGCCTATTTCTCCAGGAGCCAAGGAGAGTGAAATGAGCTGGCATTTACCTGTTCTTCCCTTGAGAGGTCACAGTCTCGCTGGTCAGACAGGACTGACCATGGGAAGTGGTTACCAATGAGACAGGGTGTAAGGAGCTGCCAGGATGGGTGTTAGAGACCGAATGAGCTGCAGGGTATGCCAATGGTTAGAGCAAGGCTCCAGGCTCACACAGCCAGCTCTACCACTGACAAGCCATGTAACCTTGAGCAAGTTGCTTAAACTCCACATCCTTGTATCCTCCTTCCCTTCAAAATGGGCAAAAGATAGTACCCGCTGGGGAGCGATACTGCACCTAGGATTTACACGAGGTGATCTCTTCCCATAGCACTTGGCTTGTACTAAAACTCGATAAATGTTAGTTACTATAATAATAAACATTATTAGCATCCTTCTTCAGAGAAGGGAGAGAGGGCTGGAAAACCCTGGATAAGCTTCATGGAGCAGGCAGGATGACTCCCTCAAAAGAAGAGTAAAAATTGGGTACATGGAAAGGATGGTGGCAGTGGGGAAAACTGAGGCAGGCAATAGAGGAGTGGGTGGAGCTGGTGGTGAGGAGCCCTCTGGGCTGGAGCACAGAGATGGAGCTGGGGAGTCTCGAGGGGTGAGGAAGGAGAGTGGGTGGGACCTGTTGGGGGTGAGCGTGGGCCTTGAACCTCCGTCGACGGAGCTCTTAGCACCTTAAGAGAGGCAAGGACCCTGTGACCTGCTGAAGGGCTCCCTGGAAGCGGCACCCCTCGCTTCCTGAGGTCACCCAGTCACCTGCGATGAATTCAGGAGGCAGCTGCTATTTTGGAAAGACCAAAATATTTTGGAAATATTTTGGAAAGACCTGGTTCATGTGGAGAACAAGGAGACTCAAGTTCAGGTCCTAGCTCTGTCTCTAACCGGAGGAGAAAGAAGAGATGACACCGTGCTGGTCACCCCCTCCCTGGGTCCTCAGTTTCCTTATTTGCAAGATGGCGATGGGGGAAATACCTGATCTCTGAAGTTCCTGCTTCTTTGTGATCTCTGCATAAAACCCACCCAACTCTAAGCTTGTATTGCTGTTTCAAAGATTTGGGGGACAAACCTCCAGATATTTTATTTGGTTGGAGTTCGTGGAGAGGCTGCTGTGAGTTCACACTTACAGTCTCGCTTACTCATAAGTCTGGAAATCAGCAAGCAACTGTTGTCTCTGGTTCTGAATTTCAGGACTAATGTTATTTTAAAAACCTCTTTAAATGCAAATTGGCTCCTGCCGAACCCACACGGCCAGCCGGCAGTGGGGTGGTGGAAGAAACCTCCGTCCTGGAGTTGCGGATGTGGCTGGGGCGCTGGCTCAGCCGCTCACCATCTACTTGGTCTTAGTCAGAATCTTAACCTCCCTGGGCCTCTGCCTTCTTGTCTCTCAAATAGGGTTGCGGGTCCCTTTCTCACAAGGTGAAGGCAGATGGGATGTCCTCATCCGCATTGTATCCTTATCTCGTTTTTCTTCAAAATGTTGAACTTTGGCCACCACAATAGTCTTGCGAGGCAGAGCAGATACTATTGTCTCCATTTCCAGGTTGGGAAACTGAGGCTCAGAAAAGGGAAGTGGATTTTCCAAAGCCACACAGCAATGGCAGAGCTAGAGTTAGAAAGCCACTTCTTGTTTCCTTTGTACTGTGGCAGCACCCACAATTTCACGGCCCCTTTGAATGAATTGTAAGTCTCCATTCACAGTGGTCGTGAAAATCCTTGTCTTGTCGACCCAGGGGAGGCCAGGCTAATCTTGGCAGTGGGTCGCAGAAGAAATGTTCTCTGACATCTGCGCGGCTGGGGCAACCCTGGCAGGGCCTTCCTGAGAGCATCTCTCCAGCCTGGGCAGGGGCAAGAGCCCTCCCCAAATCAGAGATGACCATGGCCCAGGGAGGAGAGGCAGGACCATGTGGCTGTCAACCACAATCACCAGCAGGGCCCTGATTCCAGTAGCTGTCCCGGAAGCTGCAACCCATGCCTATAATTTCCAGGCTGGGCCTGGACCAAGAGCAGCCCCACTGCTGAATCAGTCACTCGATCATCCTATCTTATTATTTCTTGGCTCTCTGGTGGAGCAGCTTTGCCTCCAGGGAGTGGCACCCAGGAGCCTGCCTTCTGCTTGGCTTGCCTGGGGCTCTGGCCCGCTTCATTCTGGCCTCCTCGCCATCTCTGTCCTGCTCCTAAGAGCTCTCTAGCCTGGAGGAATCCATGCTCCCCACTCCTCACCCCTCACCCCCCAGTCTGCCTCTGGCCTCCCTCATCCATCGCAAACCTTTCTGGCTCCATCCTACTGGCTGAATCATGCATTTCTTCTCCCCAAAGGGCCCCAGCTGGGATTTCTTCCAGACAATCTGACAATCTGTGCAGATAACTGCAGGGCACTTTCCCACAAAAAATGGGAAAATGGCCCAGAAATTAGAGAACTTGCCTCCTTTCTTCACCCTCCCCCATGCCTCCACCATTTTGCAAAATGCCTGAGTTTAGCTGAAGAGGAGACGGTTCTCCGGAGGACAAAGCAGGGACTTCTTGCTACCTCCAGGTGCCTGTTTTGTTCTCTGGACCCCAATGCCCTGCAGAGGAAGCTGAGGACTCGGGCTGGTACAGGCCTGGTATTCGTTCCTAAAAGACCTTGGCATCTGTCACCATCACCTCTGATGGTGATGGCTCTGGACCGTGCCCTCACCTCTCAGCAGGGTTCGCTGCAAAAAGGTAGGGTCAGCGGAAACAACAAACTGTGGAAACAGATCCTCAAAGACTCCACGTGCTGGCATTAGTAGACAGAAAAACTAGGTTTAATACGTTTAAAGAAATAGAAAGTGTCTTATAAATATGAACAAGAAACAAGCAGGTTTGAAACAGAGTCAAGTAGATTGAGAACTGCTAGCCATTAGCTGCTAAGCTCCAGGGGTCTGGAGGAGGGGAGCCGAGAGAATCTGGGTGGGGCTGGTCAGCCTTCATCTCTTTCCCACAAGGCAGCCAGACTCCCTTCTCTGAAATGTAAAGTATTATGACTTCTCTGTGTCTATCGATGCTCCGTACTGCTTTTGGAGAATTGTCACTGTCACACCTCTGAATCCCTGCCTGGTCAGCCTGCTTATCCTCCAGTTTCTCTCAGGCCTCATTTTGCCTCCATCACTACCCAGGCCACGCTCTCTCTCACCACAGGACCCTTGTACATGCTGTTCCTTCTGCCTGAGTGCTCCGTCACCTGACAACACCTACTTATCCTCAGACTTCAGTCCATGTGTCCCCAAGTCCAGCTCAATCGCAGTCCTTCAGGGTCCCCCCTCACCATACCATGGGTCTCCTCAGCACAGCAGAGTCATGGTACAATGGCACGTTTGTCTTTGAGGTGATTTGGTCTGTGTCTGTTTCTTCCATGAGAGCAGGGAACTCACCTACTTTTGCTCACTCCTGCATCCCCAGTGCCTAGCACCCTGATTGGCACAGGGCAAGTGCCCATCAATATTTGCGGAGTTGGGGAAGCAAGTGCTCAGTCTTTCTGGTGCCAAACTCCTGTGGCCTGGGAGCTCTTGACGGAGGTCACACAGGGCTCGGGGAAAAAGACACAGCAGAGTTGAGGGCTATGGATGGTTTAGCCCCTTTGTAAGTGTGGAAAGATGTGTGTGCATCCTTAGAAAGTGTGTGTGCGTTCACATCCAGTGTAGTTGTGTGTAGGCATAACCCTGTGGCCCAAACTCCTATCAGGGCAGAAGTCCCTCTACCACATGGCTGACAGAGGGTCACCAGCCTCAGACTGGACGTTCCTGTGACAGGCGCAAGTCATATTTAAAAACATAGACCCTGAGGTCAGACAGGCCTGGGTTGGAATCTCAGCTTCCTCACTGAAAAAGCCATTTAACAATTGGGAGCCTTGGTTTCCTTCCTTGAAAAACAGATGATGACTTCCACCTTATAGGAGTGCGGTGAAAATTAAACGTAATACTGCATTTACTGTACTTACCACAGTGCTTGCCACACAGTAGGAGCTTCCTCGCGTGTAGCTATTGGTATCGCTAAACCTGCATTTGGCTCTTCTCCTGTGAACAATCCTTGGTTTTATATCCGGTCAGTCTTGACCAGGAATCAAGACTTTATCATGTCTCTCAAACGTGAGTTCACTGCCCAGAGCATTGGTGAAAACCACAAAGCTTAATGGAGAGTTTGAGGAGGGACGAAAGTGGGTTGTGTGTTATACTCCGGCACACAACAGTGAAAGCCCCCAGACATCTTCCCGTCAGGTTCGCTCTCCTCAAGGCTGCCATCCCCCATTCTGCAGGGCTGCCCTTCCTCCACCTTCTCCTTATGCACTCAGCTACACTGTCCAGCAGTTCAGCTCCGGCCCAAACTCGCCTTCGCCACGCAGGAATATGAAAGCTCATGGTTTCACAGACCTGCCCCCATCAGCAGTGATTTAACAGCGGGATCCCATACTGGGATGGAAGCTTTCCCTTTGGGGGTTCATTCCTCTCTTAAGCCCAGCTGCTGTTCACTATTCCTCTTTCTAGCCTCACAGAGCGCTTTCTCTAAGAGGGAATTATGGTAAATATAATATTCTCTAATTTTTAAGCAAATCACGAGCCCAGTCCACTGCAGGGTGAGTCTGTGGTAAAGTTCTTTCTTATGCTGAGCTGGGGTCCATCTCCCTGTACCTTCTACACCCAGGAACAGCTCCTCTGAAGTCCACACTCTCCTTCAGAGGGCAAGTCCTCAAATCCTCACACAATTTCCTCTAAGAAACGTCCCTCAGTTTATTCTGGTCTTCAGCTCTGTCAAGAATTCCACATGGCGCCTTTGCATTTGTTCTTGCCTGTATGTCTGTCTGTCCTTTCAGCTTTCATCTATGCCCTTTTCCAGCTGTGGCTCATGGAGGGTCTGATGCCGCCATATTGGGTTTGTTGACCAACTCCCCTTAACCTCCTTTGCATCAGGTCCTATCTGACCACACTCAGCTGAATTTTTTATTTCCTGTAATAAACTCTAAGATACATTCTCTCAAAATGAGATGTGAGAGCCACTTGCCTCCGGGCTGTCTGTGGAGATTATTAAAAATGCAGATTCTGGGCTTCATCCCAGACCTACTAAAACCAAGCCTCTGGGGATAGGGTCCAGGAATAGCGTTTTAAACAAACTCCCCAGGAGTTATGATGCACAGTCAAAATTGCAAACCACAACTCTAAAGAAACCAGAGATGCACCTAGGAAAATTGGGACCCTTGCACATTCTATTGCTGTTACTCCCCAAGTAGGTTTGTCTAAAAAAGGATGGAATTCTTGATGGAGCTGGTGGTGAGGAGGAGAGAAGTGGGTTTTTCTTCTTTAATGAGGGGAGGTTGTTTACCATGTAATAGAATATTCCCTTCCTGGGGCTTTAATAAGATCATTTCTGGAACTACTAGGATTTCCAAAAATGCTCTAGAAGCTGATGAATTGAGCTGGTTCCAAATCCATTGGCTAGTTGCTCAACCATATTTTGCAGTTATTTGTGTTCAGTAATATTTGTTGAGTGCCTACCTCATGCCTGGCACTGGGGATACTTTGGTAAACAAAATAGACAAATATCCTAGCCTCATAGAGCTTACTTTCTAGTGGAGAAGGAACAAACCCATGGGGACAAAGAAGAAGAAAGGAGACAACAGCAGCAGGTGAGTGATGTTAGCTCTCCTTTGGGGGAAGAAAATGCAATGAGCTGTGGGGTTGAGGCATACCTGATAGAGGTGACCCGTGAGGAGGACATAAAGGAGATACCCAACAGTAGAGGAGGGATGGGGGAAGTGAGGCACTCTGAAGGTGATCAGAAACTGTTCCAAGATGATACCGGATCTTATGCCAGCTAGAAAGGGCCAGGGCCTATGCAGTAGACTGACAACCTATAGGGAGGTAGTAGCCATAGCTGGGGAGCTGGGAAGGCAGAGAGGGAAGGGAATGTCAGAGTGAGGAGGTGTGAGCCTGATGTTCAGGAAAGTGAGCCATAAAGCTGGGTATACAGGGGAGACAAGGTTTCAGTATGGGTGCAGGCAACCTGGACAGGGCTGGGGATCCTCCAAGCAGATAGTTTGTAGGTTTGGCTCATCCTTATGTAGTTCTGTATCTATTGAACATGGTGCACTGGCCCCTTTCCTGACATATGGGACAGAACAGAGGGGAGGGCCTGGCTCCAGGGCTCACCAAAGGCACAAGTGAAACGTGCATTCTGAACACCCGTCAGGGGAAAGGGACGTCACACAGACTCACAGGTGTGTGCACACACACGCATGCACAACATGTGTACACAGTCACTCTCCTTCCTTTGTCACACTGAGATTGTTAAGTATGGGGTGGGGATTAGATCCGGGCTAGAAAGGCGGCTGGTGGGGTTGGTTGGGACATCTGAAGTGCAGAGGTTAAAGGAGGGAAGAGTATGGGCTGTTTTCTGACCTCTGAGCAGAAGATCTTTGACGATCTCATTCCTGTCCAGCTCTCCACTCCTCCTAGTCTGCAATCGAACTTTTCACAGTGAGTCAGTAATGACAGCATCAACAAAGGAGAGAGCTCTTCAAGTAGCACCGAACTGGCGTTTGTCCTCCTAAAGAGCGAAAACACATTTTTGAGGTCAGATTTTTTATAGTTGGGAAGTTGTTTTAACCAAAGCAACTAGCTTAGTGATGTGTCATTTTCACAATACAATTTTATGTTAATTATATTTACACAGTATCTTCTTTCCCTCCACCCTTCAATAAATATTGATCTTGTACTATGATGTCCCAGGCATGGTCCTAAATGCTCAATGGGAATGAGGACCAGCCCCGACCCTCCTGGAGCTCATCCCCTGATCTAAGATCAGACCTGGGGAGCACAGAGGCTTTGAGGTGTCCAGAGGGGCTAGAAGCCTGTGCTGAGCCCTCTGTGGACTTTCTGAATGTGCAGCCTTCCCTCTGCCCTCCCAGGAGATGCTGCTGGGCCGGTGCCATCATCACTCGCAGAGAATGAGGTCCTGACAATGCCGGGTCAGGGAGGCCCCAGGACTGCTGAGAGGTGAACGGTGTGACAGAGCTTGGAGTCCAATGCTGTCTGCTCCTAAAGACCAGACAATGCTGCTTCCCTCACCCACTCTCTCTCCTCAGGAGAGTTCTCTCTGCTTCCTCCACTCTGATTCCCAATAGTCCTGGGGGCAGAGTGGAGAGAGATCCACTTTGGCTGTGGCCAGCTTCCTGTGGAGCCTCAGAAACCACAGTCACAGGAGTCTGGGTGTGTCTCTAAGGTGAATGCTGCAGTCTCCATTCTACCTCCTTCACAGGCTCCTTCAGAACACAGCCTCTCAGTCTGCCTGCCCTGGGTTCTTCTGCTCACCCAGCTCCACTCAACGCTGACTCCAGCTGTGTGCTGAGCAGTGTGATGGGCACTGGGGACACAGAAACAGATGTACCAACATGCCCAGTGTGCATAGAACAGACACTTGATGGTTTGATGGAGTAAGAGCAGGGGCCAGAGGAGGCCAAGGTCAGGGACACTTAACTCTGAGATGAGATGTGCCCAGACTTACACTGATGCCATCTTCCCTCTGAGGAAGCTCCCCCAGGGCAGGTCCATTGTGTACCACATTGCCTAGCACAGAGCCTGGCACATAGAAGATGCTTGATAACTATTTATTGAGTAAATGATTAAATACAGCCAGGCAGTAAATGTGAGTGAGACCATTGGTCTTGCCGCTCTCTCGTGCCCAGGTTATATGATCAAGCTGTAGTTTCCCCTCCAGAGGGAGCTCCCGAGAGGTGCAGCAACTGCCTCTGGCTCTGTGTGAAGGATCTCATTGTCAGTGACCTCAGAGGAGCAGAAGGGATTACTCATGAGCCTGGGTTCCAGAGATGGAGCTAGTGAGGCTGAAGCTTCAGGGCCTTTCTCTTGTACTGGCCCTTCCAAGGCTGGGCATTCTCTGTGGGGGTGCAGGGCCTCTATATTAACCTATTCCCCAGTGGTGTCAGCACCACCCCACAACCGCAGAGCTCCCCAACCCCTGGGGGATGTCACTGAGCGTGCAGGCCTGCCTTTAAAGCCCATGGAGAAGAATCTGAAGGCGACACCTCTAAGATCCAGGCTGTACCATCACTCTGCTCCTTGGGACCTGTCTGGCAGGTGCAGCTGAGCTGGGCCAGGTGCCCGGGTATGACCCCTGGGCACAAAGCACCCGCTGAGCAAGAAACTGCAGGGGAAGTTACTTGTGTGATATTACCGGAAACAAGCCGCGGAGCTGACTTTTTCCAACTATCAACTACACAGAACACATTTTGATCACCCATGCCCAAGGGAAGACTGAATTCTCTCTTTCTTTGTTATCTTTCTAACTCCCTCTTTCTTAAGAATTTTATAAAAGTCGTTATTATGTAAAGGGGTGATCAAAAAGGATGCAGTTAGAAATGTTAAAATATAGGGAGAAAAAAGTATCAGTATCATTGTGGTCTGTTATGTTGTCAATTATTAATAATAAAAATATTTTGGTAATCTGGATTTTGTGATGTTTGTGTTATTTGTCGTATTTTTTAAATTTTGCAATTTGAATTTAAATTTTGCAAATTAGAATTTCTAATTTTAAATAAATATTCACTTTTACACCTGATTTTATATTTATATTTTATATATTTTTTTCTTGGAGGGTCTCCCCTCCCCAAAATTGTACAACATGGGACCTGCACAGCATGGATATGTCTGTATGGTTCATGACAGACATTCATCATTGCTGTGGTCACTGCCTATTTTTTAGTGTAGGTATTTAATAAACCCCCTTGAACCCACCACTCAATACCAAGAAACAGAACGCTGGGAAATTATTTCTCCCATCCCATCTTCCTGCCTCCTTCTGCTGAGATAACCACTGTCCTGAATCTTCTGTTCATCATTCCGCTACTTTAAAAACATGCTTGCCAAATACGCTCATTTAGTTTCAGCGTGTTTTTGTTTTTAATCTTTATAAAAGTGGCATTGTGCCGTTTGTGCATCTGTGTTTGTGTTTGTGGATTGAAGTCTCAACACGGTAAAGATGTTAATTCTCCCAAGATCGACATATATGTTTAACGCAATTCCTATCAAAATCCCAGTAAGATACTTTGCAGATATAGGCAAGATCATTCTAAACTTTATGTGGACAGACAAAAGAACTAGAATACTAAAATCATCTTGACAAAGAACAATAAATTGGGGGCAATCAATCCACCAATTTCAAGACTTACTAAATCGCTACAGCAATCAAGATTGTGGTACGTGTTGGTGACAGGATAGACGCACAGATCAATAGCACAGAATAGAGAACTCAGAAACAGACCCACACAAATATGCCAAACATTTTTGACAAAGGCGAAAAAGCAATTCAAGAGAGAAAGGATAGCGTTTTCAACAAATGGTGCTGGAGTAATGGAACAACCACAGGCAGGAAAACGAACCTCGATCCAAATCTCTCACGTTAGAGAAAAATTAATTCAAAACGAAATTACAGACTTAAATGTAAAGCACAAAACTATAAAACTTTTGGAAAAAAACATATGGGAAAATCTTTGTGACCTAGGGCTCGGCCAGCAGTTCTGAGACTTGACACCAAAAGCATGAGCCATAAAAGGAAACGTGTAAGTTGGACCTCATCAAAATTAAAAACTTTATTCTGAAAAATACCTCGCTTCACCATATGGTGAAAAACAAGCTACAGACTGAGGGAAAATATTTGCAAGCCGCATGACTGATAAAGGACTGGTATTTAGAATATCTAAAGAGTTCTCAAAACTCAACAGTAAAAAATCCAAACAATCCAGTTAGGAAAAAGACTAAGGATGTGCACAGACATTTCACCAGAGAAGATATGCAGAGGGCAAATAAGGACACAAAGAGACGTCCATCATCATCAGCCATTGAGGTAGCACGAATTCAAACTACAATGAGATATCACTGCTCTTGGGGTGGCTGAAATAAAAAACAGCGACAGTGTGGAGAGACCGGATCACTCATGTATTGCCAGTGAGAACGTCAAATGGCACAGCTTCTCTGGAAAACAGTTTGGCCATTTCTTTTAAAACTAAACATGCAACTACCATATGACCCAGCAATTGCACTCCTGGGCACTGATTCCAGAGAAAGGAAGACTTATGTCCACACGAAAATCTGTAATGAATGCTTACAACAATTTTATTTGTAATAGCCAAAAACTGGAAACAATTCAGATGTCCTTTAACAGGTAAATGGCTAAACAAACTGCGGAACCTCCACACCATGGAATGCTATTCAGCAATAAAAAGGAATAAACTATTGACACATGCAACAACTGCGCTGAATTTCCAGAGAACTAGGCTGAGTGAAAAATGCCAATTCCAAAAGGTTACACATCGTATGATTCCATTTATCTAACATTCTTTAAATGACAAAGTTACAGAAATAGAGAACATGTGTCTCCCCTGCGGTTGACAGGGGTTAAGGAGGAGATGGGGACAGGAAAGAAGTAGATGTGGCTATAAAAGGGCGTTGTGGGAGATCCTGGTGGTTGGAAACGTTGTGTCTTCCCGGCTGTATCAATGTCAGTATCCTGGTTGTGATACTGTACTAGAGTTTACGAGATGTTACCACTGGCGGAAACTGGGTGAAAGACAGGTGGGATCTCTATGTTGTTTCTCACAAGCGCTTGTGAATCTACAATTAAACTACGTGTCTCTCACTTTTCTGGGGATAAGGAAAAAGAGAGCATTAGTCGAAGTAATTTGAAAAGTCAATGGTGTTCTACAGATATAACAGCTGCTATGGCTGCTGATGTTGACCGTGCCGGTACCTCTAGTGCTGACTAAAGACTGTGGATCACAGCTCTGCTTTAAAGTAAGCAACCCTCAGCGTCAAGATGGGAGATTGGGTTCAAATCCCAACCTTACTCTTACTAAGCCCTTGACCTCTGGCAAGTCGCTCATGGCTCAGTTTCTTGGTCTACCGTCATCCTCTTCTACATTCCCTTTGGTTCAGATGGGGCTGAAGTGTCCTTCTGGCCAGGCGTAGGCACAGAGCTGAGGTCTGGCCATTCAAAGATTCATCAACCTAGCCAAAATGGTTGGTTCTGGGATTAGACTGTGGTCAAGGCAGGACAAATTAGAGTCTTTCTTAAGCCTTCTTTTTCTTCTTCCTCCTCCTCCTCCTCCCCTTTTCTTCTTCTTCCTTCCCCTTCCCCAAGAGCTATCAGAAAGGTCATTCTCTTTCTCCTCTGGGACCATGAGTGTAAGAATGACATGAGAACTACTTGAGATCTTCTTCCCAGCCACATGGAAGAAGCAAAAAGTTGATATTATCAGAGTTCCCAGACCTAGCCAGGCAATAAATATCTGTTTTTACTGATGCTAGTTTGATCAAGGCTTCTGTCACTGGCACTTGGTACTATGATTATTATTTCCTTTAACTACTTTGAGCCTGTTTTATTATCTCTAAAATAGATATAATAATAATAATCTCATTGGATTATTGTACTCAAATAGATCACACATATAAATCTTTGTTCCTTCCTCCTCCCCCCAACAGTTGATTAACTTGGGCCCAGGTGCAGGGAAGATGACGGCACAAAAGACTAACAGGTTGGAGGGGCTTAAAGATCATCTAGAGCACGCATCCAATACTTGACTCTTTCCTACTCTCCCATTCAACTTTCTTGAGTCTTATTTTTTTATAATGAGGATAATAACCACTTTTTTATAGCACATGGTGTGGTTTGGAGGATCAAACAGCTTGATGCGTATCAAAGCATTTTGCATAAAATGTAAGAAAATAGTTATCATCTTACGAGGAGCTTGCAGTCTGGCAACAGAGATAAGTAATACTCCAAGAATCCTGCAGGCAGAGGTTCTTAAAATACAGTGTGCATATGAATAACTTGAGGAGTACGGCAGGCTTTCGAGATGCACATCTCTTCCTTCTTACAAACACCCAGGTCATTCTGGTGTCACACTCTGAGAATCTTGCCCTAGTGACTAGAAAATAGGACAAGAACATGTGGAAAGGGAGCATTAAATGCTTGCTGCAGACAATCAGAGCAAGGTTCATCAGGAAAGTGCAGAAAAGGCAGCTGGTCTGGAGTTAGGATGGGCTCCTGGAGGGCTGCATAGGTAGGATTCTCCCAGAAGCAGACCCGGAGCCAAGGAGTCAAGTGCAGTGGATTGGTTAAGGGCGTGCTCTGACAGAAAACTGGAAAGGAGTGGGTGAAGCAGGACATGCCAGGGGAAGAAGCCAAGCCGGTGCACCTGCAGGTGAAGTGCCCCACTCAGCCTGATCCCAGGGGAGCTCTGAAGTGTGAATGACAACCCCATCCTTCCACGTGGCCAGTCATCAGCTGTAGGGTGGATGGGTGGGGAGCAATTCCTGCCATGTCCAGCTTTCCCTGCAGAGAGGCTGTTCTAGTGTCCAAGAGCAATGCACTGAGAGTCACGGGTACCAGCCATTAGCAACAGAGGCCCTAGAAGCTGGAGGACCGGAGCTGAGAGAATCTGGGCGGAGTATGGATGTGTCTGTTACTGAAGCCTGGGATAGCACCTTGAGGCTGGATGCACGAGCTAGGAAAGAGGAGGACATTTCAGCATCCAGGACTGATGGCACTGTTGGGTGGATTCAATGTGGCCAGGCTGCCACTCTTCTGTTTTTAAGTCTGGTATTCCCAGCAAAACACAGATAAAAATCCAGAGCCTTTGGGAATGTGTCTCAGCTTCCCACAGCTCCCCACCCCTTTGCCCCCCACCACACACATGAAAATGAAATATTTTTAGCCGTGCTCATTTGCTGTCTGTCTCTCCAGACAGGGTTACATAAGAAGGGGCTGTTTTCCTCCCGGCGGGCTTGCAAGGGGATGGTTAAGCTGCTCATGGATGGTAAAGCCATTTACACGTGGAGAAGCAGCCAGTGTGGCTTTGGGGGGTTGGCAGGTCTCAAACCTCTCAGTACATAAAGAGAAAACCTGACAAATGCCAGGGGGGTGAGGTGACTTCATACAGGAACTGATTTACCGCAACGATTGACACACAAGCCCTCCCACTGCCCCTGCCTGTTTGAATTTTGGGGATCAGAAAATGTTATAGCTGTGCAAGCACGTGATGTGGCCAGAACTGGTCATTCTAAAGACAAGAAAACTGCGGCCTCAGAGTGGGAAGGGAAGGGGACGAATACTTGTGACATAGAGTCACCATGGAGCCCAGGCACTGTGTTGGACACTTTTCTGGATTGTTCTGTCTTAGCCCGGGAAAGGCACTGTAGGGTAGGACTATGAACATCCGTTTAATAAACAGCATACAAACTCAGAGCAACAGCATAGACTTCCCTAAGTCTCACAGCTAAGCGGGGAGGTGAGCTTAGAACCCAGGCCCGCCTGGTGCCCAGACAGGGCCCTTGTTTGTTTTTCTCAATCTTCAGGGGCAGTTGGGGACCGACTTCCTAGCCAGCCGTGAAAGAGCCTGTGCCTGCAGCTTCTCACTCAGCTGTCAGTAACACAACGCAGGGCCGCCATCTCTTCTGTTTACTTCTACATCCCAGTGCCTAGAACGGGGCCTGTAGGTGCTCAGGAAACATCCATTAAATGAGCCAACGAAGCGAACAAGCATTTCTTGCACACCCCCTTCATGCAGCTACCTGTCCCGTGAGAGAAGAAATAGCGCTGGCCCTTGGGGTACTCATGCTACAGTTGATAGGACAAGATGTCCACATGGAAAATGCTAGACACAGACGCACATAGGAGGTAATGTTGTTCAGATGGATCTGAGTTCATGGCAGCTTGTAGGGGGGCGAGGTGTATTTCACCACTGCTCTACCGTCCTCCACTCCACCTATGCTCTGGCCAAAAGGAGCTATTCCTCATGCCTTCCCAACCAGGGCCTTGGCCTGAAATAGGACCCCTTGATTCCCCATGTTCAGGTCCCACCAGCCTTCAAAGCTTGGTCATCTCCCACAGGGGGCCTTTCCTGATATTTCCAGTCAGAGAGGATTTCTCCCATCTCTGAGTTCCCATGACACTTGGCCAGTTCCTCCCTTGTGGCACATGTCTTATCTCCTCTACTGACCCACAAGACAGGTGTCAGGTTCTCTACCATAGCCCCAAACACCTAACAAAGAGCCTGCACACACTGGTGCTCCCCAGGTGTATGATGAGTAAGCAAACAGAGGAAAGGATGGAGAGATGGGTACCAGGCAGACAGGGGGCCTGATGCGTTTTGGAGAAGACAGTTGTCTCCATGGTATGATTCGAGGAGTGCAGGATCCAGCTCCCCTGGATCAAACCCACCCCCTTCCCCTGCCAGCCTGAGGCTGCCCTTCACATCCACTATTAGCCATTTGAGTTAGGATAGAGGTAGGAAGCCCCTCTCCCCTGGCTAAATGAAGCCCTTGGCTTCATTTCAACTCACGTATGGAGCAAGTAGCAACAAGTGACGACCCTACTGGATGCTTAGAGTTGCAAAAAAGGCAACATGGTTGTAAACATCCTTGGTATAATATCCTGGAGAAGTGGTTCTCAAACTGTGCTCTGAGCCACCCCTGGGACTCCATAAACAGCTTGCTTCTTATTGGTTCTTATCTCTCTCATTGGTTTTATGTTTCTCCCATTCCAGTTGTTTGAATGAATTTCACATTAAGAAGTCTACAGATCCATAAGATGGAACTATCACACCCTGTGTCTCATCCGCCTGTCTTTCTCTGTGTGTGTGGGTTCCCCAGCCGCCATGGGTGCCGGACCTGCACAGTGCTCAGAAAGCTGCCTCAAAGCGCGCACTTGCTTCTCACCAGACTGCAAGCTCTGAGGACAGGGACTGTCCTTGCTCACTGCACGTCCCCCAGCATCTAGCCCACTGCCTGCTCCCAGTAGGGGTTGAGTGTTTCTTCTTTAGTTTTTTCACACAAGATGGGGAAAAGTAGAATGGATGGATTAGAGAGTTTGAGGAATTGGAGCATTTGGTAAAATTATTGATGAACGTTTGACAGGTATCTTGGAACACTGTGGGGAAATGACTATGGGAATATAGAAAAGCAAGTAAATGGAGGTATTTGGGGGGACAGGAAGAAAGCCGTTATTAAGTCTAATCCTGCTCCTGGCAAGAGGACAAGTCCAGCTCCCTGGCTGAGGCCTGCCCTGCATCCTGCCACATGGGGGGCCTTGTGCACATGTGCGTGGCCACGCCAGCCTTCATGTCCAAGTTCCAGCCACACTCCTTCAGAGACCATCCACCTCTTGGCCACCCCTAGGGCCTAGGGGTGTGCACTTGGCAGTGTGGATGCTCCTTGGGAGAGATGGTTCTAGAGAGGACTCCCTGGACATGGTTTTGGGGCCATTTGACCCGGGAATTCTGGGGTGCCAGGATCGCACAGCATGGTCAAGAAGGGAAGGGTGTAGGCCCAGAAAGGGACATCCCTTTGGCCTTGTGAAGTCCTCAGTCCTTCCAGAGAGATGCAGTCAGCAGAGGGCCAGTGTGGGGCCCACGGCAGGAACCTCAGGTCTAATGGGGGTGAACTTCAGGAGGAAAACAGAGTTAGGTGCCAAAGGGAGCAAACACAGTCCCCACATGACCCATCAGGAACAATTTCTTTCTTTCTTTTGTTTTTTTGAGGAAGATTAGCCCTGAGCTAACTGCCAATCCTCCTCTTTTTGCTGAGGAAGAGTGGCCCTGAGCTCACATCCATGCCCATCTTCCTCTACTTTATATGTGGGACACCTACCACAGCATGGCTTGTCAAGCGGTGTCATGTCCGCACCTGAGATCCGAACTGGTGAACCCCGGGCCACCGAAGCAGAACGTGTGCACTTAACCGCTGCACCACCAGGCCAGCTCCAGGAACAATTTCTCCATAGGTATAATAACATGAACCCTGCTGACTGATTAACTGAAAGTCGTGCTTTGGGAAACAGGGGAGTAAGGAAGCGGGAGGTTCGTCGGTAAACGTGTTAGATCTCAAACTCATGACAGGAAGCCAAGAGATTCTGCCAAAAGCCCACAGGCCAAGAAACAGCAGTATAAACACATATATATTTCTTTTTAAAAATCTGAAAGTCAAAACCAGAAGGAAGAGCTAAAAGAATTGAAAGTTGGTGGCACTAGGGAGAGGACTCAAGGGTAAGGGGCAGACGACTACAGTTTCTCATCAGTTTTTAGCACTATTTTTAAAAGTAATGTGTATGTGGTACTTTGATTAAATACAAATTGAAAAATAAAAGATGGCTTTGGTGGCCCTGTTGAGTATGGATGCAGGCAATGAGACTAGAGGCAAGGAGGCCTGGAGGCCGGGTGGGAGGGGCACGGGACAGGGCCTGGGGAGGCAGCTTTCCAGGGGAGGGGTGCCAGGGCGGGGCCCGAGTGAGCAGCTGCAGGTGTGGGGCCCCAGAAGGCTCCAGCGTTGGGGGACCCAGGGTCAGCTGAGGACAGGAATACCACAGGGCCGGCGAGGCAGGCGTCCTGGGCTGGCCTCGGAGTGAGGCGTGGAGTGTGGAATCTCAGTCCTGCGCTGGCTGCAGCTGCGGCAGGGGCCTTTGAGCCCCTCCGTCACCTCCCTGACTGTCATGCAGGCACTTTCATAACAGCTGGGAGGGGGCTTAGGGTTCCCACGGCAACGGGCCAAAGAATCCCAAGAAGGGAGAAGGAAAATGATGAAATCGAATCTGGCTCTGAAATAAAAATAGCCAGTAGTTGAGATTTTTAAGAAAGAGAAAAAACAAAAACAGCGTTTGGTACATGAGTCACCCCGGCTTCTTCCAATTACCAGCTTTTAGGCTCCAAAGAAAGCTTCCAACGGAGGAGCCTTGGAATGTCGGTGGTGGCAAGGACGTGAGCTCCGATCCCGCCTGCCGACTCTATGTTCGGCTCTTTGCAGTGAAATCGTCAGCCAGCCTGCCTGCCCAGAGCCGAACGCCTCCTCTGGCAGCTGGGTGCCAGAGAAAGACCAGTAGACAGGCTGCCAGGAGAACTGGTGCAAGTCACACCCCTCTTGGGGCCTCAGTTTCCCCCTCTGCAAGTGAGGAGGCGGGACTGAGTGGTCTCAAGGCCCTGTCCGGCTGGATGTGCTCTGCTGCGCTTCCGTGTGGCACAAGCAGCAGGGGTTGTGGTGACCATGCCCCCGGCCCTCAGACCATTCTGCTACATTCTAGGGGTGTATTCTTTGTCAACAGACCACAGAGACAAGGCTGATCCCTGGCAGGGGCTCCTATTCAAAACACTGCATGGAACTTTGGGGAAAAACCCATCCTTCCTCTGAGTTTGGAGCAGGGAGAGAAAACAGTCAGTGGGCTCAGGTGGGCTGGCCAGGGAGCCTTCTTGAGGCGGTTTCAAGCTTGGAGAATCAGATGGATGACCACTTGCTTGGGCTGGTTCAGGAAGGGAACCCAGATGCAGGGGGACGGACCAGACGACCTCTACAGAACTCCCTGCCCCACCCATGACTTCAAGGCGAGCCTGGTATGGCGTAATCTTCCCTTGCCCCGAGGTCTGCGCCATCTTGCTACGTCAACACACACCCTCTCCCTATAAAGCTCGGTCTTCATAACTTTTCCGGGGATTAAAGCACCCACACTCCCAAGACTGGGGGTGGGAGAGAGTTCAAGTGGTGCAAGCTTTGAGTCCTGGCTCTGCTTCTTGCTAGATGAGTGACCCTGAGCAGGGCCTCGCAGGAAACAGTTCCTCACAGGGTTCAACTGAGCAGAATTTGCAGAAGGAGTTATTCACAGAGGTGCACACAGGGGTGAGGGGTCCCTCAAAGGCTGGGGCAGCCCCGGGTACTCCTACACAGGAGGTCGCCCTGGTCCTGGGCCTCACCCCTGGGGTAAGAAGAGGGAGTGTGTGACGGGAAGTGGTGAGAGCTGTGGCCCTGGGATAGGCGCTGAGGTCTGGAGACGTGGCCAGAAGAGGAAACCATGCCCTGCAGAGAAGGAGCTGGGCAAGCACGTCGACCCCCCTGTCCTCCTGCCAGGGCCCCCACTGGCCGAACGCAACTAGAAGCCAGAGGACAAGGGAGCGAGAGAAGCTGACTGTGAATCAGCCTCTCAGGGCACAGAGCAGCGGGGCAAAAGCTGGAGGGTGGATCTGGAGGAGCAAAGGCCAGCACCCAGGACCACCGTCATTTGTAAAACGGTGATGATAATGACATCTGTGTCATAGGGCTGTTGTCAGAACTAAAGGAATAAATCTCTACGTCTATATCTAGTGCTTAGAACAGTGCCTGGCACATAATACATGCTGTGTGTTTACTATTCCCATATTGTTACCAGGCCCCCCCAAACATGCTCCCATCCTCTAGGCACCCAAGTTTCCGTCCTCCCTTTTACCAAATCTGTTCCCTGCCAGCTGGCTCTGGAGAGGGCCTATGAATGGTTCCTACTAAGGTGTACACAGCTGCTCACAGCTCCAGGAGTCACCTCTGCCTGGGGGCACTGCATGTTACTAGGAACCATTGCATCTGCCTGAGTGTGAAGCTACGATAGTGGGGCCTTAGGTCTTCTGCTGCTGCTGCAATTGCAGGTGAGTGGTCTCCTCTTCCTACGCTAAACCACAGTAACCAGCGGGAGACGCTGGGGAGGATGGAGGCTTCTTGTGGCCCCTTCCCTGGGGACTGAGCTCTGAGAATCTGACAGGCGGAGGTGGTTGAGCTCCACCTGTTGGCCACTTGCCAACACCCGAGAAGTCAGCCCTGACCCTGAGCCGGCAGAGTCCTCTGAGTGAGGCCCTTCAAAGCTGGGAGAGCACCTCCAGTGCCCAGAAAGGGGTGACCTACCCCCATCGCCCTGGAGGCTGATGGTGAGGCGGGATTTGAACCATGAGTCCTGACCCCCAGGCTTAGGTCCTTCCTTCACACCCACTGTGGGCTTTCAAGTCCACGCCCTGGAGTGGCTGGAGACATCCCTAGGCGCCGTCTGAACTCACCAGTTGGCCCTTGAACAGCTCAGACTTTCAGCCAGAGGGGAATGTGTGACCCAGAGATACTTCAAGTGTGACTCAAGCTGAGAGTGTAGACTCTTCGGGGTGCTGAAGGCCCCCTGTTCTCAGCTCTATCTGGCAGTTGTGACCTCTATCCTGGGCATGTGGCCTTGGCAAAGACTCTCTCCCTGTTCTCACCTATAGAGGTGCCCCCCAAGTGAGGCTCCTGTTGACCCCAAAATGCCCCTCCTTCCACCGCCTCCATCCAGGCCATGGGTCACATGCTCTGGGACGATGTGAGCTGATTGTTTATGCAGTGTTTGCTCACAATAGCAACAAGCACCCCTTCTTCTGCAGCCCTTTGATAGCAAAATGCCGTCACACTAGGAGGGGCTAGAAAGTAGCTGGCAGCAGATAGCATCCAAAAAACAAGCCTAGGCTCATGAAAGCATCTGGAAAACAAGCTCGCACTCAAGAGAGCATCCAAGAAAACCCAACTTGGGCTTGAGCTCTCTCCCCAGCTCCTGACTCATTTGCACCACCCTGCGCCTTGCTCCATGGTGACAGGGTTGGTCTTCCTCTTCCACATTTCAGCGTTGTGAACCTTCACGACCCCTGACCCAGCATCATTCACATCCAGACTCCAAGGCTGAGAAGAGGAGGCCATGCGTCATCAAGGGTCTTAGAAGATGAAATCTCAAGGCATTAAGGTTGGAAGGTTCTTAATTTTGCGTGTATGTGCAGTTTTCTTGTGGTCCAAGCTTTCATCAGATCGCCAAAGGGGCCCCGTATTAGTCAGGATAGACTAGGTAATGCCATGGTAACAAACAATCCCCAAATCTCAGTGGCTGACGCCCACAGCGAATTTTCAGAGAGCTCTGAGTGGAGGCTATTTCCTGTCCCTAATCTTCTTCCCTAACATCCAGCTGCCCACCTGTGTGAGAACAAATGAAACAACAAAAGACAAACCGTAACCAAATTGTTTTGCTAGATTATCCTTCGTGTGGGAGGCATACAAGGGACCAGGTGTTTTATGGAGTTGTACCTCGTTTGATCTTAGAAGGCAAAGGAGGAAACAGGCTCACAGAGGGGAAGTGACTTGTCCTAGGTCACCAGCTAGTTGTCTAGCCCAAAGCTGGACTGAGATTTGAACCCAAGCCCACCCTAGTAGCTACAGCAACTGAATCCAACCACGTGTAGCCCTCCCAACCACAATGCTACGAGTCCTGGCATCTGTATTGTGCTCTCAAGTTTATGTTGCATCTCCATTCGTTTGGAGAATATCTACCGAGTACCTCCATGAGCTGGGCACTGTTCTAGGTGCTAGGGTTCTGGGGGTGAATAACTTTGACACAGGGCACAGGCAAGGGGAGAGAATGGATTGGGACTGGTAGGCAGAGAGAAACAACCAGTGACTGATTTGGAGACAAAGCTTTAACTGGAAGGGATGGTGCCCAGTGGGGGATTCAGGCTCTGTACATATTGGCCAGAGCATTCACGAGCCTTCCACAGTAAACCATCACCCTGCCTCCAGCACAGGGGTGCAGCTGTCTGGAAGGAATTCTAGGGACATCCCTGCACCACTGCGCTTCTTTCTTTTAATTGTGAAATCACATTCATCATTTTGTCTCCAACAGCAAGGGATCTGGTTTAGAGGAGATGTTCCCCAAATGTTTGTTGAATGAATGAATTGACAAGTGAATGAATGAATGATGACTTACAGTAGGCAAGCACCTTCTATTCTCTGAGCTTCAGTTTCCCCATCTGTCCACCAAGATGTTGTCTAAGGGCCCCTTCACTGCCAGCATCTGATGACTAATGTGACAGCAGCATGCCTGTGTGGTTGGAAGCCCGTTTTGCCGTATCTGCCCAAATGGGGCCTGTGTGGCAGTCCCCAAAGCTATGGCTGGGTGATTTTGCCCCAGAGACAGCTGCTCACGCTGTTAGTATGGGGCTAAGATCCAGCAGCGCTGTTGTGCAGTCAGCGAGGATTCCCCAGGGCCAGGGGAGCTGGACTCAAGGACCCTGTGGCCAGGGTTCACAGCCAGATGGGTGTGACTCCAGAGCACAGACAGAAATTGTCTTTCCCAAATACCTCTTCTGCTGGTGCCTGAAATGCTACCATTTGTGATTTATTTCACTGGATTCAGCATTGTTCTGTGTGTGTGTGGGGGGGGGGGGTCCTCTTTATAAACGCTAAAAACCTTGGCAGCATGAGGGAGCTTTTAAAAAAATTTAATTCTGATTGCCTTTTATGTGCTAGCCTCTAGGGGAGTGGGATTGGGGTGGATACACAGGTAATAATCGTGACATTAATGTGACTACTGTTTATTGAGCATTTACTATCTGACACGCTCTGTGTGTATTCCTTACTTAAGCCCTTACTCCAATCCTGTGAACATGAATTTTTGGCCTCATTTTAATAAGGGATATAAGATAAGGGAATTTAGTCACCGAGAGGCTAAGACATTGTCTAACGTAACATAACTGGGTTGGTCCTGCCTGTTTAACTGCTACACTACAAACCGCCTGGCTTGTGGGGGTCGTATGCAGTGGGGAGAAAGATGTGGAAGTTGGGCAGAATCAATGTTAAGTAGAGGGACAGATAGTGTGCCACGGAGGGAGCCGTGCAAGGGTGATGAAAAAGGCTGAGGAGGTTTTGTTCCACATGGTTCTTGAAGGATAAGAAGGGTTTTCAAAGGCTGAGAAGGAAAAGAGGGCAATGAAGCCTTGGAGAGTTGCAAGGCCCTCTGCCCACCCACTGAAGGGGGCGTCGGTCTCCTGCCATCCAACTGACCTCACAGCGCTGGTTGTCCTGGTCCTCAGGCTTTCAGATTTGGACAGCTGAGCCACACCCAGGGCTGTCTGTTGGTTGGCAGTGGGGTGGTTGGAGAATACAATGGATGGAATAGGAGGGTGAGTAGTGTGAGCCAGGTCATGGAAGGCTGTGGAATTTGGCAATGGGGAGCCATTGAAGGTTTTTGCAGAGCGAGATTGCATGAGGTCTGCTTTAAAATACTCTCTTTCCTGAGAAACTATCACAGACCAGAGGGTGCTAAGGAGGCCTGATACCTAAATGCAACGAGGCATCCTGGATGGGCACCTGGAACAGAAGAAGAACGTTAGGGACAAACTAACGACATCCAAATGTGCGTGGAGTTTAGTGAAGAGCAACGTACCAGCGTTGGTTCATTAGTTGTGAGAAGTGTATCATAGGATGTTAACATAGGGGAAACTGGGTGAGAGGTATAAGGGAACTCTTTATACTACCTTTGCAACTTTTCTGTAAATCTAAAACTATTCTCAAAAAGTTTATTTAAAGGGGCCGGCCCCATGGCCGAGTGGTTGGGTTCACGCGCTCTGCTGCAGGCGGCCCAGTGTTTCATTGGTTCGAATCCTGGGTGCAGACATGGCACTGCTCATCAAGCCACGCTGAGGCGGTGTCCCACATGCCATAACTAGAAGGACCCACAATGAAGAATATACAACTATGTACTGGGGGGCTTTGGGGAGAAAAAAGAAAAAAATAAAATCTCTAAAAAAAAAAGTTTATTTAAATAAATTAAAAACAACTCCCCTGCAGGCAGCGTGGAGGATGGAGTTGAGTGGGGAGGGCCAAGGCATCCTTGTGGTGGTGAGATCTGTACTTTGCTGGTGGCAGAGGGGCCTGAGGGAAGGGGGCAGGAACAAGGGACACACAGGTGGTAGCTGAGACAGGGCTTGACAACTGGTTGGACGTGAGGGCTGAGCTGGAGGCTGAGTCAGAGGTGACGACCCAGTCCTAAGCCCAGTGCCAGGCATGGAGGAGACCTCAGGAAAGGAAGGGTGAGGTTGCAATAGGCCGACTTGGGCGTCTGGGGACAGGGGAGGTACACTGACCCCAATGCCACTCTGAACATCTCCATGTTCTGATCGTGATGTTGGGTTCTGGGTAGCTAAATTCTTTACAACAGTGCTCCCCAAACTACTGGTGGTGAAGGACCACCAGTTTGAAGCCAGGTTTTTGGCGTTTGGTTTTTGTTTTTTAAACGTATTTCCAGTCCAACTAAGATCAATATTTTGGTCTACACTCTGCTTACATGCTTGGATGTCAGGAAATTTCAAAGTGCTATAAATGTTTCTGAACACTTGCCCTCTGTTTCTATTTTTATCTCTCTGCAGACTAGTAAAAACGTAGTTTATGAATGGGTGCTGTCCACTTAAAACCTCACAACAACCCAACCGTTGGGCACTTTGATTCTCCATTTACAGATGAGAAAACTGAGACTCAAAGAGGTTTATAACCTACCCTGGCCCACACCAAACTAGCAGGTTGCAGACAGCAGAGGTTCACTCTGTCTCTAAAAGCAATGTCCCATCTCGCTCGTGTCATATGACCTCATCAGTTACTCCGGCAGCCTTGTTGCCCTGCGTCTTTTCCTTGTGCCCTTCAGGTTGTTTTCAATGCTCTTCTCCACTCCTCTTCCCTGGAGGCCAGATCACTGGTTGCTTTGACTCGAGGAAAGGAGGACGTGGACGGGAGTGCCTTTGCCGGAGGTGACCTCACAGACAGCTCCCCAGGGCCCAGCAGCCGGAGCCTCAGTGCAGAACTCGCTTGCGTGGCTGGGCGCACTGACCCTGACCCGGGCATCATTCTCAGGGCTCTGTTGCCAGCTGGCTGGAAAGGAGGGAAAGTCCCACCTCGTCCCACCCAAGGACGGCCCGTTTAGTAACCCCAGGTGGCACTGGGCAGCGGCTACTAATACCAACAGGAAGGTTGCAGCACCCGTTGCGTGCCCCGCACAGGGCTGAGTGCAGAGATGTTACTTTTGCTCTGTGGAAGAATCGGGAGAATGAGATCTCCTTGGATTTTTAGATCTTTCCCACTCAGAGGCTGGAGCTGGGTTTTGGGCCCCCCTCCCCAGAGATGTCTGCAGGGAGAAAGAGAAGTGAATCTGAAATAGTGTTCTTTGCAGGCTTCTGAGAAAGCCCAAGCTTACCGAGGAGATGGTGCCAGAAAAGAGGACAGGCAGCGACGCTGGGGCAGCGAGGCGGCAGCAGATGGTGGAGACTCCCATCTCTCTGGGAAGGGCTGGAAGTCGGTGGGTTTGCGGGCAGGGGGACCCGAGGTCCACTCCCCGGGGCAACGGCTGGACTACAGGCCTAGGGAGATTAATTCATTCACTCATGAGATATTCCCCGAAACCCACCGTGTCCACGCCCGTCTAGGTTCCAGGGACACTGTGGTAAATAAGACAGACTTTAAGAAAATAACGACACACTCCATTTTGTAGAGTGAGAGTCTCTCCTCCAGCTCCTGGCCCTGATTCTTCCCCCTCCCTGAGTTCCCTGCTCCTGCCTCTGCTTGCTCATCCTGTCCAACAGCAGAGCGACGCTCTCTTGCTCAAAACCTTGATATCCGGTGGCTTCATTTCAGCGAAAGCTAAAGTACATACTCCCTGGCAGAGCGTGCCATTACAGTGGGATAAATGAGGTCTCCTTGGGACCACCACTCCCACACACTCCTTGGTACCCACACGTGCACATTTCCCTCACCCTCTGTACCCGGGCTAGGCTCCTTCCCTCCCAGCCTCGTTCCCAGCACATCCATTCCATATGGTTCATGCTCTGGCAACACACAACCACTCCTTACAATTCACTTTCAGGTCTCTGCTCCCTTCCTTATACTGTTTCCTCTGCCCCAAATGATTTGGGGATTTTCCATTCCTGGGTGTATTGAAATTTTATCCATTTCCCAAGGCCCAGCTCACATGCCACCTCCACTGGGAAGCTTTCTTTGATGCGAATGGTCAGAATGAATGCTGACTGCTCTCTGTTCCTGGGCAGCCTGACTCACACACCTCATTACGCCCGCCTCACTTTCCAGCCAACACCTTCCATTCTCCTGCAGAGCGTGCCACAGTAGGCTGCTCTCTAGTTGGTTCTCGCACTGGGCTCCCAGCAGTGTGGACTCCACTCACCAAGCGAGTTGTTCTCCAACCTGTTCACCTCACTTATTCTTCTCATTTCCCAGGATGACAGATCTACCCAGGCTCAGGGAGTAACCAGCTAGGACTGGAGCAGGAGGACAGGGGTTCCAAAAGGGATGGCTCAGAAAGGAAGAGCCTAGGCTCACAAAGGGGATTGAACTCACTGGAGAAATAGTTTCAACCAAAAGTTAAGGGATGAATTAATCATAGGTTCATGGAAAATAAACAGACGAGAGGGGAAAAGCAATTATCAACTCCAGGAAGAGAACAAAAGCTACTCAAAAGAAAATGTAATCATAGTACACTATATGTGCTGTGTGTATTAGTCACATAATTATAATCGTGTCAACATTGAATAGAGATTTGAGTAAAAATTGTGATACCACAGTATTGAAAGGATGGGAGTTTGGGAAGTGTGTGTGCACGTGTGTGTGTGTTAGAGCTGGGAGAGAAGTATAAGACAGCTCAGCTGCCATCTTTGACGGTTAATGGCTAATGTCTAAAATTGAAAAATCAGGAATCAGAATTATAAGCTTGTTCTATAGAAACACACAAGTAAATGCACTCCAGAAAGTGTTGGAAACAGTCCCCTCATATTCAAAATCAGGATACTGTGTTTTTGTTATAAATTTATGGTACTTATTGACTTTTTAAAGCTAAGCACATATATTGCTTCAACTAGAATTACAATCTCAATTAAAAACATTTGAAGGTAGGTAGAAGACAAGTCGACTGCTGTTACTCCCGCAGAGCAGACACTGACCTCCACACCCCCTAGTCCTGGGAGCAGCGGTGGAGCAGGGCTGGAGGGAGCCGCCTGCCCTCCGCCCCCTGGGGCCGTCCATCCCTCGGGAAGGGTGTCAGGGGAATCTGCCAGGACACAGCTGCTGAGTCTGGTCGAGTGTTATGTTCACGCCTCAGAAGCACAGGGTAAACCAGACCCTCATTCAACGGCGCGCCTCCTGTTAGGTGGGGCATGGCGGGCAGCATTAGGGGCAAGGATGTTCAGGAAACACTTGCAAGCCAGGGATAGGGTGTTTGTTTTCCCTTTGAGACCCAGACACTTCTGGTAACCATTGTTCCCAAGTGTGGTTTTTTGAAAACTTATTCTTTTCAAATTCCATGGGCAACCCAGACTGATTCGTCCGTCTAGGAATTTGAGGAGCCAAAAGCAGAAATAACATTTTATGGGAGAAGGGGGATCAAAGCCAGCAGGCTTTCTGCAGAATCCACCCAGGTCTCGCACTTTCAGGATCACACCTCATCAATGTCCCCCCACCCCGCTGCCTCACCGGGTTGGTTTTTAACAAGCTGCCCTTCAGCGTGCTCTGGCGTTTTGTCAACATTTTCCAGGCAAACTGGTGTTTCTCCTGGTGCTAGGAGAAGTCTCCAGTGATCCTGAAGCAGGACCCAGACCCCACCATACAAGGGATCTTGTGCTTTGTCTGTCAATATATAGGTCTTCTTTCTCAATGTTCTTTTTGCCCTTAAAGCAACTGCTTAGATTTCTCTAATGCTTTATTGTGTATAAGGCACCTCAGCTGATCTGTGTAATATCAACATGGGATGGGCGAGGACTGTTTCCATTTTACAGTTACGGAAACAGAGGGCCAAGTTAAGGGACTTGTCTGTGATCACACAGCTAGAAAGGGCAGAGTTGGGATTGGAACCCAGGTCTCCTGAGGCCTCAGCCAGAACTCTGCCCAACACCAGGCGCCTCTGAAGGTGCCAGCTCCCAGCCCTGATGCATCGTCACCATGGCAGAGCACCTGGGCTAGCTCGCCTGCCTGCCTTCCTCAGGTAGATCCAAGGCCCCAGGTCTCTTGAGCTCCTGTCTCCTCCCCAGCCTTAGCCTCTTTCCTGGAGCCGAGGTTTCAGCTATGACCAGCAGTTGGACAGTGTGAAGCTAACTCACTCTAAAGGGTGAATGGATGCCACTCAGTCCCTCCCAAATCAGAGCAGACAGAGCCCAGGATTTGACGTTAAGTACAAATCCCAGCTCTGCCACTCGACCACTGTGGCCTTGAGCAACCTTAAAGCACTCTGGGCCTCGGGGTCCTCTTCTCTGAAATGGAGGCCGTAAATCCTACCCCTGTAGGGTGTTATAGGTCAGACAACCGAAACCATTTATCAACAGCACAAAAGAAAGGCATCATTAATATCAGCAATGATTATAACTGTCTTAGACCCAACACGTTTTCTAGGAATGGTGTGTCATTCTCCGCACTGCACAGATGGGAATACTAGCACCCAGAGACAGGACTGGACTCGTCCCCAGGGTCACACAGGGAGTTAGCAGGAGTGTCAGGTCTAAATCTTAGCTCTGCTCATTCCCAGTTCCGTGTTCTTCCACTCGCCAGAAGTCAAACATCTGCCTGCCCACGTAAACACCCATCTTGTGTCTGGGTCAGTCCACATGTCTCTGTTTTCAGAGGGTTGCTAAAAATTTCTTTCATTAAAAACTGTCTTGTGTATTACGATACTTTTGGCAGCAAGTAATAATTCATAAATAAAATACAAGGAAAATATATGACATCACACAACCAGCAGCCCAGCGGCCCCAGAGCTGGTGAATTCGGGGCTCGATGCCACCACCAGCGAGTGGCAGGGCGGATGCAGCAGTTCCAGGGGCTGCACACAGGCAGGATGGAGCTCAGGGAAGGAGAGGGGTGTTTCCTGCCCAGGGTCTCTGCTTATCAGTAAGGAAGATTTTCCAGAAGCTTCCCCTTCTCCCGGAGCAGAATTCCCCTTATTTCTCATTGGTCAGGGCTGCATCACAGGCCCAGACTAAATGCATCACTGGCAAGGAATAGGGAATTACTGAGTGGCTTAGGCTCATCCACACCCACCCCTGGGTGGGCCTGGGCCTGGGTGTCACCTTCCAGAATACGTGGGAAGGTGAGCACCTAAGCAAAATCTGGGCTCTGGCAAGAACCTAGAGCGGTGCTGTCCAGTAGAACATTCTGCAATAATGGAAATGTTCTCTGTCTGTGCTCCATGATTTGAAAGAGTATGCCTGCAGTATTGGGCTTGGCTGCTCCAGAGAGGGTACGTGAGTGTGCGGGTGTGCATGCGTGGGCGTGTGTGTGTCTGTCCATTGGCTAGGTAACCAAGGGGCTGCCACAGAGCTCTGCTTTCATGGGAACACTTCTATTCTCTCTCCCCCAGAATGGAAAGAGAGGCTTATTATAGGCCATATACTGGTGGGTAGAGGTGGGAGATAAAAAGCCCCCAGCAGCCCCAGGTCAAATAGCAGATGAGGAGCGCGTCTGGCCCATAACTTTGGAGGAGAAGCCCCCACCCAGAGGCCGTGGATGCCCCCTGGGGCCCGCCACCAGGACCCCAGGACAGACGACAGGCCCAGACCCAGAAGACCTGCCATCCCAGTGTTCTTTCGGGCTGCTCCCCCTCCCCCCCCATTCTCCCTTCTATTACTACCACCCCTCTCTCCCTCCTCTCCTTCTCCTTTCTCTTCCCTTCTCAGCCCATCTCCTTGTTCTCAGCCTCTCTGCCTTCTTCTTTCCCCTCACTTCTCATCCCTTCCTTCCTGCTCCCTTTCTTACTTCCACTCCCCTCTTCTTGACTTCTCATCATCCTGCTAGGCTTTAAAGTCTGGTCAGAAACTTTCTCCAAACCCTTTCTCTTTCCTGAGTGTGCCTCATCCTCCCAGGCCCTGTCTCCATTGCCGGGGTCCCTGCCCCTGCCTCTCCCCTCCCTTTCCTGACATGTCGTGCCTCCTTGGAAGGTGAGCCTTCTGGAGACAGTCCCTGAACCACAAGTTGTGAATCTGACTGTGGAAACACCTGGCCCCACAGCAGGCCCATGGCAGGGGGTGGGGTAACCGTTTGGGAAAGGAAAGAGGTCTCCTTCTCCTGGAGCCCCTCAAACCGCTCTGAGCAGTAGGAGGTGGACAGCTGGGGGCACGCCCTGGTGAGGACAGCATGCTGGAGATCTCCCATCTCTCTGCATGGCCTGGATTCTCGGGCAGCCTGTGGGCACACGAGATCAGCTGGGGCCTTAAATCTGGGCCTGGGTGGCAACCCATGGTTCTCAGTAAGGAGAGTAGAGGCTGCTTGACACTTCTGCATGTCCCACCCTTCGCTGGCCTGAAGGGGTTTCAGCAGAAGGCCCAGCGTCAACACAAGGCCTTAGAGCACGCCTGGCTCACCGGCATGTCCCCTCTGCAGCTGGAGCTCCTGGCCAGACAGGAGAGAGATGGGCCCGGCACGCGTGGGCAAGAGCCTGGAGGTCTTCTCCCCGCTTCCAACAGGCGGGCCTGGAGCCAGGGCGCCAGGGGCCCCCTGGCCTGGAGGGCGGCTGCTGCTCACTGGAATTGCCCCCTCTGGGGACTTCCTGAGTTTCAGAACCTGGGAGTCCCGTCAAGGCCCAGGCAGCTCTCCGCAAGGAGGAGTGACTTCATCAGAGTTCTTTCCAGGTTCTGGTCTTCCCTGTATTTTAGAGGGCAAAATGCTATCACCCAGACCCTTTCCAAAAGCTCAAATAGCTTTCAAACGGGACAGAAAGGGGCTTCTGCTCTCCAGGAAAATCCTCTATCCCAAGCTGTAAACAGCCCGGTAACCCTACCCCAGAGCCCCGGCTGTCAATGCTGGCTTTGTGCACGAAGGGGCCTGGGGGAGGTATGAGTCTGAGCGGAGTGATTGCTTTCCCTCCTGGGGTCTCTGTGGGCGGGGACGCCAGCGATCCTGTGCCAAGCAGCGCAGCCCACCCAGGTGGTGGTAGACAGGGCTGTGACTCCCATGGGCCCTGAACACACAGAGACGGGGTGGCGGGGACCACGGCCGAGGCGGCAGGGCTTTATTGTAAACACCGCCCGTTCAGCTACCAGGCAGCCCACCTCCCGGAGCAAACACTTCCCCATTTCTGGGGGCTCCTACCGGGCGCTCTGGGCTCCCCCCTCATTCCCTTCCTCTTCCCCCTCCCCCCAGGGCCTCTCTCCCTCCGTCCCAGCACTGACCCTCCGATCACATGCCCATTTCCCACCCCTCCTTACCTCCTTGTTTCTACTTAGAATGCCTCCTTCTCATCCGGCTACACAGTCCTGGGCTTCTATCAAGGTCCAGGTCAAAAGCTGCCTCTTCCTTGAAGCTCTTCCAGATTTCTGCCAGAATTGAACAATTTCCTCTCTGTCTCTGGCCACATATGTGTGAGGTCCGTTAGCCAGAATCAGTCTGCCTTGCTTCAGCATTGATCGTACATATCTGATATCCCACCCACATCTCTCGGGGTCTAACGCCCTTCCTGCACCCCCACCCAGTGCCAAGCACAGCGTCTCGTTTGAAGTGGGTTCTCAGTGTCCTTGTTGAAGATTGACTCTCTTTCAAAACTTTGCATCAGTGTAATACTAAGAGCTAGCATTTACTGAGTGCTTACTGTGTGCCTGGCCAAAGTCTAAGTATTTTATGAGCACTAACTCACGTACCCTTATAACAGCCCTATGAAGTAGGTACTAAGATTACCCCATTTTACAGATGAGCAAGCTAAGGCACAGAGATGTTAATTAACCTGCTCAGAGCCACACAGCCAGTAAGTGGCAAACCCCGGATTTAACTCTGGACAGTTTGGATGCAGAGTCTGTGCCCTTCACCCTCCCGCTCCCCTTCTCAAAGTGGTTGTGAACATGGGGTCTGACTGGTGGGTTTGAAGCAGGGCTCCGCCTTCCCTAACTGTGTGACTTGGATGAGGTCACTTTCGTCTCCTCATGTGTGCAATAGGAGCCACAACAGTACCCATATCGCAGTGTCGTTATGAGAGGTCAGTGAAAAAACATGTGCAAAAAGGGTCTGCACGGTACTTGACATATAAAGACTGTGCTCAGAAACGCGCACTGTGTTAACTACTCCTACTGTGACCACTTGGCTTAAAGAAAGATCCCGGCCAGCAGCTCGCAGGCCCAGGCACTGAGAGCCTGGCCCAGGGAAGTACCTGGGGAAGGACCATGCATAAGGGCCACCAGTGTCCAGGACCCTGGAAAGGCCTTTCTGTGTGGCACGGGCCTGGGGGAGGTC
Organism: Equus quagga; assembly: GCF_021613505.1. Taxonomy (NCBI): domain Eukaryota; kingdom Metazoa; phylum Chordata; class Mammalia; order Perissodactyla; family Equidae; genus Equus; species Equus quagga. Next base: position 7,698,043 of record NW_025796915.1, on the reverse strand, counting down.
AGGGCCAGAGCTGCCACCTGGCACCTCCCAGTCACACCCGTCTCAGCACCCCAGAAACTCTCATCCTCATGGAGACACACGGCAAAATCCCAACATCAGAAAACAAATGAACCCAAAAGACACCCTGGAAACAGTAGGCTTGCAGTCAGAGGCCCAGAGTGACCAGATTCCTTTATATGGCTTATGGAAGGAGTCAGCCACAGCATGCCCAGGTTAACCGCCGTCTTTCAGGGTCGTCCCTGCAGACAAGAAAAGTGTGCTATTGGCTGTAACTGCCTCCTAAGACACATGGGTGAGGACAAGGCCTGGAGGGAACAAGCAAGAGTAAAAAGAGTTGTTCTGTTAGGTGTGGCATAGAGGGATATGTCTGTATTTCCAGATCATTCTCCAATGGCATTGTTATGTCCCCACACCCCCCCATTAAAAAACACTGGAAGTAAATAAATAAAGTAAGTAAATGTTGCAGACACATTTGCTGTGTTTGCCTGGGTAGCACCTTTTCCCCTGTCTTCCGGGCAAATAATATCCCTCTCCGCACTCCCAGGCCATGGAGTTCTGGGGTTCTGATTCCAGGCTGGGACCCAACACTGGCCCTTTAGAGCATCAGACACCCTCAGCCACAGCGGGCGGCTCGGAGGTGAGCATATGACCCCAGGTAGCCCAGTGAGACTCATTACCCGGGCTTTCGTTTGAACTGTGGGGCCGGGTAAGCCTCGAGCTGCTGGTGGCCACATGGAGACACCTGAGGCTGAGCCAGCACCAGGAGCCCGCTGAGAGCCAGCAAGGAGAGCGGGGTGCTGGTGAAGGTGCCGGAGCCTCTGGATGCAGGTGTACCTGAAGGGAAGGGAGTTCTTCTGGGATTTTCTGGGGTGGAGGCAGGGTGGGGGTTAAGGATGTGGGCTGTGGAGGCAGCCTGCCCAGGCCAGACCTTGGCTCTACCGCTCGCCAGCAGTGGGGCCTGGGGTGAGTCTGCTCCGCCTGGCAGTCCTCATCTGTAATGGGGATGAAATACCTACCTCCAGGTCACTGTGAGGATTACGTGAGTTAATCTACCTAAAGCAAGCGCACACTCTAGAGAAGCTTTGGTTATTATCCACATTGCGCTGGGTTTCTGTCACCTGCAGCTGAGAGTCCTCACTGCTTCGTGGTGCCATGGTGGGGAGTGTTTTCTAAGGCTGGCATGGGAGAAAGCCGGACAACTGGCCCCGCCGTGACGGAACTGTCCACAGGGCCGGACACTATGGCTCTCGGTCTCTTCTCTGCTCGAGCATAGCCCCTCAGGCACCCCCACGCATAACGTGAGCCAGTTCTGATGAACAGTGTATCCTCTAGGACCCTCACTCACCGGGCAAGAACTGAAACTAGGCAACCTGGGCGTCCCAGGGGCCTGGCGAGCCTGGATGCAGATATGTCCATTGACCGGGCCTCAGCTTCTTTCTTTCCCGACCCATTGGTCTCCCTTGGAACAGGGGCCACTGACTCACTGTTCTGGCTGGCCCTGCAGTGCCCTGTGCTAGCAACACCTGCCCTCTCAGCCTGTGGCAGCCTCAGACTTAGTGATGGACTCTGTCCACACATACTAGGCTTGCTCCAAACAGCTGAACCTTCCGGAACTTGCAGAAATCTGACACCTTCTCAAAGAAAATCCCCAGCGGGGCCAAAACCAAGAAAATAGCACAGTCAGCTATAGCAACAGCCACTACTCATTGAGCATGGGACAAGGGTTCCTTGACCACACAGGGGTGACACAAAGCTGGGCCCTGGCCAGGGACACGCCCCACCAGCTCAGCCAGGGCCCTCCCTCTGCAGAGGCTGCTGCCCTTACCCAGAAGCAGGGGTCTCCCTCCTGCCAGTCGTGCCTACAGGCCTGTGAGTAAAGTCTCCCCCATCCCTGCCACCCTGGCTGGCAGCTGGCAGTGCTGTCCCAGAGATCCCCATTGGCCCAGGAGCCCCTGTATTAGCTACCTATTGCTGCATGACAAATCACCCCAAAGCTTAGCAGCTTAAAACAACCAACATCTGTCGCCTCACACAGTTTCTGAGGGGCAGGAATCTGGGAGCAGCCTAGCAGTGGTTCTGGTTCAGGGTCTCATGAGGCTGCCGTCAAGCTGTCGGCCGGGGCTGGAACCATCCGAGGCTTCACTGGGGCTGGAGGACCCACTTCCGGGTTCACTCTAATGGCTGCTGGAGGCCTCAGTTCCTCAGAGCTGCTCATGACATGGCAGCTGGCTTCCCCCAGAGTGAGTGATGAGAGAGAGAAAGAGCTAGCAGAGAGAGGGAGAAAGAGAAAGAGAGAGAGAGGAGCCCCCAAGGCAGAAGCTGTAGTGTCTCTTATTCTTTTGAGACTGAATCCCAAAAGTGGCTTGCCCTCACTTCTGCCATATTCTATTGTCCACACTGACCATCCCTGGCACCAAGTGGGAGGAGGCTACACAGATGTGAACACTAGGAGGCCATCTTGGAGGTGAACACTAGGAGGCCATCTTGGGGGATGGCTACTGTAGCCCCCCAGGTGGATTTGGAGTCAAAAAGGGGGGCAGGGGAAGAGTGCCATTCAGAGTTAAAGAGAAGTTGGAACTGAGGACAGTGACAGCAGTACTTCAGTTTGGCTGGGTACTCACCCAAGAGACTGAGACCCTAGGAACCTCACTGGATCACAGCACCCCTAAACTGGGCTAACATTTCGGCAGGAACAGGATGAAGAGAGCGATTCTGCAGAGGGAGGCGGGGGCTGTTTGAGGATTCGAATAAACAGAATCCACAGATTCGAGAATAAAGTGGGTTTGCCCCTGAGACGCCTCTGGGCTGGGTAAGTGCTCGCTGGGCTGAGCGCGGACCTGTGGGCTGCGTGTGGTGACCGGTCAGAGGGGCCGCTGAGGAGGGTCTGAGGAAAGACAGGTCTCGCCACCAAAGGGAAGATTTTGAGCAGTGCCTTGAAGGAGGGGAAGGGTTCTGTCAGACAGGGCAGCGAGGAGTTTTCATTTCTCTTTTCCAGGTAGATGCTAACGTCTGCTCTGAGCCTCTGGAGCCGGTCCAGACCTCAGAGGTCTCACCGCCCCCCCACCCCCCCCACCGCCCCAACTCACTCTCCCTGAAGCAGCCTCTCACCAGCCCTTCTTGTTCATCCTCAGCTGCCCCACAGCTGGCCTGCTTCTGCTGGAAATTCCATCCACAAGGAAGCAGGGGGAGTGGGCTGCTCGAGAGCCAGCCAGCAAATTCCTGAAGCGTTAACAGGTTGGTTTTCATCAAAAGACTCAAAAGTTCTGGACAGCCAGACACGTCTCTTCAGGGTAATGACATTTGCAGGCCCCGAGGCCTGTCTTTCAGCTCCTGTGCACGGCAGCTCTGCCTCCTGACAGCCATCGCTTTGGGGTCCCAGAATCCCCGAGCCAGTCTTTCTGAAGGCTTCTTCACCCTCCTAGAAACCTCTAGGGCCTGGGGTCTTACTGGATGGGGCAAATCCAATTATTATACACTAGGCAAAGCCAGGAGGTAGCAGGGACCCCAGGCTCCAGCCCCGGCAAGTGCAGCCCAGCCCTGGGCTTGATCTCTGGCATGGCCAGCACCCTACTTCACTGTCTGCCCTTGGGGCTCCTGGGGTACCATACCTGCCTTCCCACCCCACAAGGCTGCTGAGAAAATGAACTGATGAGATTATGTAATTGTCAGTGTCACACGCTGCTGTCCCCACTATTTGCAGGAGTCTGTGCTTCTTTGGTTCAAGGTTCCCCATGATCTCGTTTTTTCCTTTGTACAGAATTTGGTTCAGGCCACCCCCTCAGTACCTCCCACCAAGTAATTTAAAGGGAATGATGCTTCTAGATCCGGAGGAATAATCAGTTCCCCCTATGGTTATCTGCACTGACATTTGCAGTGCCATGGAGGAGTGCCAACGTCCTCAGGCAAACCCACGTGGGAAGTTGATGAGGGGGCAGGCCGGCTTCTCCCGTGTTCCCCATACCCCCTCACTCCCACAGGTGATGGCAATGGGACTAACTTATGGTTTCTAAATGAGAACCACGTCAAAGGGATTTGCTTTCCCCCCTTTTCCCTCCCACCTCCTCCCGCCCACCTCACCTTTGACACTGCTGAGGAAGCTCTTGGACGAGGAGTCAGGTGACTGTCGCGGGGTGCTGGGGGTGCAGCTCTTCCCCTCTCCTCTGAACGTAGGACCTGTGCAGACGGGATCGTTGGAGCTGGGTCTGCAGCACTGGCTGCAGCCTCCGGTGGATTTGCAGGCGGCCGATGTGGGGGCGAGCATGCAGCCTTCGCCTTGGCATCCTCTGCTCCTGGGTTGCTGCTGGGAAGGACTGGTTTGAAGTCACAGGAGTGGCTCTGTGACCACTACTGTCTCCTCCTTTCAAACTAAGACTCCTCCATGGTGCTAAATGGCTGTGATCTGGCAGACACTTTCAGATCCAGGCAGGTCACCAAGGCAAGAAGGAGCAAGCAGGTACAGATGGCGCAGGATCCATCGACTCATGACATCAGCCTTCATTCGTTCAAACACTATTTTATGCACTGTGCGCCACCCTGGGATGGAATGGTGAGTCCGCTGTTATGGTCCTGCTCCCGTGGAGCTCACATTCTGGTGGGGGAGTAGGCAGGTGGACCAGCACTGGCAACACAGTGGACAAGTGCTGCTGTGCTGTGGGAGCCAATGAGAAGGCACTGCTATGGACTGAATTGTGCCCCCCAAAAAGGTATGTTAAAGTCCTAACTCCTGGTACCTGTGAATGTGCACTTACTTGGGAAGAGGGTCTTTGCAAATGCAACCAAGATGAGGTCATTAGAGAGGCCCTAGTCTGTTATGACTGGTGTCCTTAGAAGAAGAGAAGAGCCACAGACACAGAGACGCTTAGGGAGGACGCCATGTGACCAGGGAGGCAGAGACTGGATTGACGCTTCTACACCAAGAACTGCAGGCAACACCAGAGGCTAAATAAAAGGCATGAGATAGCTTCTCCCCGGAGCCTTCAAAGAGAGTGTGGCCCTGCTGACGCCTTGATTTCGGACTTCAAGCCTCCAGAACTGTGAGAGAGAAAATTGCTGTTCTTTAAAGCCACCTGGTTTATGGTCCTTTGTTACAGCAGCTCTAGGAAATGAACAGAGGCACATCACCTCTCTGGAGACACCAGTTTGGAAGTCTTTCACCTAGAAAGAGTAAGGGAAGCCATGGGCGTGATGCTCGGGGAGCGTATGCTTAGAGGGAAATGAGAAAATGGCCTCGGACAGACCCTGAGGAGCATCGCGCTGGGAGGCCTGATAAGAGGAGAGAAATCTGTGGAGGGGACTGGGAAGCAGTGGCTGGAGAAGGAGGGGGGAAGCCGAGGGAGAGACGTCATGGAAGCCACGCAGAACATTCGACAAGGTGGAAATGGCCAGCAGTGTCAAATGCTGTCTAGAAGTCAAGAAAGATGAGGAAACAAATATATGCCCCCAATTTATTGACAAGGAAGTCATTGGTAATCTTGGCAGAAGCCGTTTCATCGCCAGAGGTGGGGGCAAACACCAGGTTGTGGTGGGGGCTGCGGGGTGAGCACTGTGCATGAGGGGACTCTCGCCAGAAATTGGGCTAGAGAGGGAACTGGGAGAGAGGGAGTTCCTAGATGGGGAGAATGGGGAATGGGGGGATGTCTAGTCACTCCTTTCTCATCTCTGAGATGGGAATGACATCAACATGTTGCATCCCCAACAGAATAAAGAGGAGAGGTGGAGAAAGGAGGGCAGGATACGTGAAGGTGCCAGTCCTCACTAAAGTAAGAGGAGCCGGGACCCAGAGCTCACAGAGGAGGAGCCCATGGAGGAAGAAGGGGAGGAAGAGAGGGGGGCAAGGCGGCTCTGCTGGTCAAGGGCCACAGCCCCATGGCGGGACTGAGTGCAGGGCTGTGGGAGCACTGAGGTCTTGAAAGACGCTCAACACCAGCATCCCCCAACTTTCTTCTTCCTCTTTCTCACCTTTTAGCCCTGCAGAATGTCACCTCATCCTTCAGAGATCTGCCCAAATGTCACATCTTCAGGAAAGCCATCCAAGCCTTCCGAGAGGGACACAGTACTGGCAACATACACTCTCCCAGCAATCCACACTTCTCCTTCCAAGCACTTTCCCATAAAAACTTAATTACAGAGAGTTGAGAAAATTATTCTCTTGGATTCATGGGATTCTGACATCATCATTCCATGCCAGGTCCCTGTGGTAGGCAGAATAATGGCCCCCCGAAGACGTCCATGCCCTGGTCCCAGGCACCTGTGAGTATGTCACCTCACATGGTGAAACAGACTTTGCAGATGTGATTAAGAAAAGGATTTTGAGATCAGGAGACAGTCCTGGATTATCTGGGAGGGCCCAGTGTAATCAGAAGGGGCCACATAAGTGGGAGACATTTCTACCTGTCAAGGGCAGAGTCAGTGAAAGCGATGTGATGATGGCAGCAGTCGGTGAAGGAGATTTAAAGATGCTCGCTGCTGCTCTATGGATGGAGGAAGGGGCCATGAGTCAAGGAAGGTAGGCAGCCGGAAAGAAAACAGGCTCTGCCCAGGAGCCTCCAGAAGGAACATGCCCTGCGGGCACCCTGACTTTCGCTGTGAGACTGATTTTGGACTCCGGACCTTCAGCACTGTAAGATAAGAAACTAGCGTTGTTGTAGGCCACTACGTTTGCAGAAATGTGTTACCAGCAGTAGGAAATTAATACAACCCTGTTTTGTTTTACTTTTTGCTTTCATCCCCCAAACTAGTCTAGTTCCCCTCCCTCACATTGGCCCCCGCTCCAATGTATGTCCTCTATGTCTTTAGATATGTGCTTATCTTGGGGAAACATACAGGGCTCTTTTATGTGTACATGTTTTGAATTTACATAAATATTATTGTGCTTTAGCTCTCACACTTCCTTACATTTTTTATGTCAATGCTGGTTTTCTGTGTGTATGAGAAAGACTCGCCCTGAGCTAACATCTGTGCAGTCTTCTTCTATTTTGTATGTGGGATGCTGCCACAGCATGGCTTGACGAGTGGTGTAGGTCCCCACCCAGGATCTGAACCTGCGAACCTGGGCTGCCGAAGCAGAGCACACAGACTTGACCACTGTGCCACAGCGCTGGCCCCTGTCAATGCTAAACTTTTAAAAACCTATCCCTATTGCTAAGTGTACGTGCAATGCATTGCGTCTGCCTATTACACAGGTTCCACAGTACACACGGACAACAATTGACTTGGAACACTAATATTTCTGCCAAGGCTCTGCTGCTACCAGCATTTCTGGGGTGAACATCCTCACATCTTCTTCAAGGACCTGTGAGAGAGTTTCTCTGGTTTGTCTACTCAGTAGTGGGATTGTTGGTCCATGAGCAGCGCACAAAGTCCATTCACTAGGTACAGCCAGGTTGCTCTTCAGAATAGATGCTCCCACCTGTGTAAGTGGCCCCTGCTCCCCCATCTCGCCAACACAGTTTGGTGTTATTCAACTGTCTAATTTTTGCCAGGATTATGAGTGTAAGGAGGCATGTCATGGTGGTCTGAATTTGCATTTCTCTGAGGGTCATGAGCTTGTGTCTCCCTTCACATGCTTCTTAGTCATTTGGCATTTTTCTTCTGTGAATTGCTTATTTACCTCCTACGCCAATTTATCAATTGGCATTGGCTTGTATATCTTAACTTGTTGATTTGCAAGAGTTCCTTAAGTATCTTTCTATATCCATCCTCCATTTTAGTCATTGAAAATATTTCCTCCCAGGTTATCATTTGTTTAACTTTGCGCATTGTATTCTTTATTGAACAAAAATTGTTAATTTTGATATAGACAAATCATCACTTTTCCCTTTTGAGGTTTATACATTTGGGGCCTTGCATAAGAAATCATTCTCTCCCCAGATGAAAGATACTGTTCTTACATTTCTTCTGTAAGTTTTTAGATTTACCTTTACATCCAGCTGGTGCTTACCTTTCTTAAAAAGTTTTACAATTTGATCCACAAATGTCTTACTAATTTTTTGCTTGGTTAATCCCTAGATGACTTGTAAATTTGTTGCTATCATGAATAGAGGTTTATTTTCTACTACATTTTCTAATGGGATTATTGGTATTTTAGAGGAATGTTCGTGAATTTTGTAGATTGATCTTATATCCAGCCATCTTGAAGAACTATTTATTTTTGTCCTATTAGTTTGCCTGCTGGATGCTACTTTTTATTTGAAGATAATCATGTTGTCTATAACTGATAGTTTCCTCTTTTCCATTACAGTAGTTGTATTATTATCCTCATTCCTTTTTCTTATTTTATTGCATTGGCCAGGCCTGCCAGTACTATACTGAATAATAGCTGTCAATGTGGGAATCCCTGTCTTGTGCCTTAACATAAGAAGAGTGTATCTAAATTTTAAAAAAATTTCTTGTAAGTATATTTGCTGTAGGATTTTAGCAGAGAATCTTTCTAAAGTTAAAGAAGTTACCTTCTAATTTTAGTCTCTAAGAATTTTTATCATGATGAAATTTCCAAATACTTTTTATGCATCTGTTGAGACATCATGTGATTTTTCTCCCTTAGTTTATTAATGTGGTAGAATACATGGATAGATTTCCTGATATTGGACCATCCTTCCACTCCTGGGATGAACCCCTCTTAGTCACGGTGTGCTATTTTTAAAACAATTTGATGATGTTTTATGAGGAATTACAACTATGACAATAAGTGAATGGTCTGTAATTTCTTTTTCTTGTGCTGTCCTTCTAACGTTTTGAAAGCAATATTATAGTGGCCTCATAAAAAGAGTTAGGCAGGTTTCTCTCTTTCTGTTGGGGTGGACTGTAGTGCTGCCCAGGCCTAGAGCTGGTGGCTGAGACAAGCTCCCCTTGTGTTTTCCTCAAATCAAGGTTTTTCCTCCAAGAATACTGGTTACATATGTGTTTATAGAGATGACCCTGTCCCCCCTCCCAGCCCTCCGGGAGTCGAAGTATTCTCCAGTGAAGACGTGCTGGGTGGCCCCACCTGCCCCTCTTACTTGCATGAGCAATGACATGGGCTCCAGATCTGGTTGTTCCAGGGTCAGGCTGGCCAGGGCGCAATAGGCCAGTCTGGAGCTGGGGTTAGAGGTCAGTCAGTGGTCAGTAAGTGGTTAGTTCATGGAAGTTAGGAGCAGCCCTTGAGGGTTGGGGTCAATATTTAAGTATGATTAATGCTCAGAGTCAGTTTCTAGGTGGGGTAACTCTGTGGCTGGGATCACAGTCAGCCTGTGACTGAGGTTTGGAGCCAGTTTGTGCCTGGCTTTAGGGGTCTGTGTGTGGCCAGGGTTGAGATCAGTCCTGGCTAGGGTTAGGAGTCAGTATGTGACTGGAGCCATGGACCAGAGAGCAGCCCCCGTGGGGCCTGGGCTGACCTTGGCCCGTGAGCAGCTCTCATTACCCTATGCACTGCAGAAGCCCAGGCCTTACCCCTTTGACCAAACGGCCTCTGCTCTGGGCTGTACAGTGTGTGCTCTGGCCAGATCCTCCTTAGCCTCCTGGACCAGGGCCAATCTTGTCCCCTTCCCCTCACAGGAGCTCCACTCAGCCCTGGGGTGGCCTTTCACTCTGCTTCCAACACATCCAGGTAACACTGCTGTGAGATGGGCCTGCCCTGCTCCCCGAGCCAGGCCTCCAGCCCACCCTCCCCCAGAGAGGCTGGAGGCTAACCTAGAAAGGCAGGAACAGGCCTTGGAGGAAAATGCATCTGCTGGAGGCAAGCCTGAAGGTGCCCTAACGTGCTCCCCAGGGGCCCTGCTGTGTGGGTGGAAGGGTCCTGCTTCTCCCACCATGGAGTGAGCTATTTTGGGTAAGTCATCACTCTCTCCCAACTTTAGTTTTCTTGTTTGTAAAATGTGAATGGGAATTTCTGTGAGGATGAGGTGAGATAGAATGTTGAAATTGGTAGTCCAAACTGTAAAGTGCTATTGCAAAGTAGGGGATGGTGATGGTGATGATAATGACAACAGAGCATGAGAACTATTTATTCTCCTGGAGTCTCCTGGCGGGACACAGAGTGTTTGCTCCTGCAGATACAGAGAGAGAAGCACCAGCTTTGGAGGCACACAATCTTCAAGTCCAGGCTCGACCTCTTACTGGACTTGTGTCCACGGGCCAAGCCCGTTGCCTCTCTGAGCCTCATCGTCTGTAAAGGGAAACACTCAGAATGGCCAACATTTTTGGAGTATTTATTACGTGTTAAGTGCCACACACGGAATCACTCGTTCCAATCCTCACAACATTGCACAGGTGAGGATACTGAGGCCCAAAGAGGTCAATAAACTGTCCAGAGTCACACAGTCAGGAGACACATCCTGGTCAGATGGCCCCTGAGTCCTGGCTCCGGCCTCCATACTCCACTGACCTCTAGGCTGCCCTCTCTACCCTCCATCACAGGGTCATCCTGGGGATTAGCGCCAGAGTGGATACCAAAGGAGCGCTGGGCAGGTGAAGTGCTGACGGGGACGAGTGCAGGAAACGAGCAGCAGGAGGAGGCCCCTCGTGGTGTCATCCGATGCTGCCATCAGTATGCACCAGGAGAGCAGGTTATTTCACAGCCATGCAGCAAACGCTCCTGTCTTTTTATTAACCTCTGTGAACCTTTCTATTTATTTAAATCAAATTACAAATAAAAGCGAATTAAAGGCAGGTATGTAAAAACAAAAAGCTCGTCACCCAGTATCTGGCACAGAGTGCATGCTCACTAAATGGCAGCTTTCTTCATTACTAGTATTTAAGCCTAAAGATGCCAGGAGAAATGTCAGTGGGATGTACGGGTTCGGGCTACTGAATCTGTGCCCCAGCCCTCTGTCCTGAAACAGCTGTCCACATTTGACAAAGCCCTGCTGCACACAAGATTGCATCTGCTCCTCACCGCCCCTCCCTGCTGGGAGGTATGTGAGCCAGGAGAAGCTGGAAATGCCGAGAGCACAAGTCATCCCCCTCACCTTGGCAATTTGTCACAGCAAAGGCTTTCTTCTCCCTCACATCCGAGTTCAACGCAGGTTGGGTGGTGTTGCTCTGGGTCATGCCTCAGGGACCCAGGCCCCGTCCACTCTGTCTCCTCAGAGGGAGAAAATAGGGCTGTGGGAACCCGTGAATGTTTTCAAGGCCCAGGGCTGGAAAAGCTTACATGACTTCCACCTACATTCCACTGGGAAGAACTGTTACCGGGCCCTCGATGGACCTGTGAAGAGCTGGGACACGTGGTTCCACTGTGAACCCGGAAAAGGAAATGGGATGGTGAACACAGAGCGTTGTCTCAGCCACGGAAGATACTGTATCCCCGTTTTACAGCTGAGGATTCTGAGCCCTGAAGATTACATGATCTACCCATGATCGAATGACTCAGGGGATCTCTGACTCCTGTTTTGGCGCTTGCACCATGACACGGGCTGCCTCAGCGTGGCGTGTTCCTGAGGGCCGCCTCCTCGTCCTTCTCCAGCAACATTCCCCTGTGGTCTGTGTCCCACACAACGATAAATGAGAGCAACACTTGACCGAGTGCTTGCTGTTCACCAGGCTCTGCGCTAAATTCTTAGACACCTCATTTCCTTTCGTCCTCATGACGATCTTTAAAAGTGGGGTCTATTTAGGCCTAAAGATCCCGGGAGAAAATGTTATGGATGAAGAAACTGAGGCTCAGAGAGCAGGAGTGACTCGCCAGTAAGTGGCTGAACTTGGCCAGGTCTAGGAATCAGACATCTGCCTTCTGGACCTTACGTGGCCTGCCAGCAACACCTTTGTCTCACTTTGAAATTAAAAACTCCCTCTAGGCCCACCTCTGGGGGAGTAGTTGAGGATCAAATGAACGGAAGAATATATTAAAAAGGTCAAATTGTTGCATAAGTGGAAGAGCTTTTTAATACCCTCCACGCTCTTTGCTTTTCTCCACTTCTCCTTTCCGATGTCTTCGTGCCTCTTCAGTAACAGAGTCAGGACAGAGTGATGATTATCTGGGGACATAATCAGGGTCTGTCCCTTGGAAAAGCCTCTCCTCCCAGCTTCCTGGGGGTTTTCCAGTTTTCAGGCTGTTCCAACGACCCCAAGAAGACCGCCACCATCTCCCTCGGCAGCGATGGAAATAATGAGCTCCTTCTTCCTATTTGGACTGTCATGCCGAGTTGGGCTCCTAAATATGATCTTTGTTTGCAGTGCATTTTCAGCCCCTCACAGGTTCTATTTTTACTTCTCTAGCCAGAGGAGCTCTGAGAAGGCAATTCCGGCACAAAGGGCCCTAATTAATTTCCCCTGCCTTTAAATATTTTTTCAAAGTACGTGTTTGAAAAGGACATTTAAAAAAATTCCATGACTCTGGAGGCGGATTTCAGCATATTTCTCACCGCTTTCCACTTGGAAAGCAGCCTCCCCTGCCAGCGGTGGCCTGGCTGCCGGTTCTGTTTTGCAGCTGGTAGCGCTGCTCCTCCTCCTCACAGAATGGATGGACTGCCTTCTCCATCGATCTCTCCCACCGCTGAGGGCCCGTCTCTCAGGCCACAAGCCTCTTTCAGTTCCAGAGTCTGAGAGCCCGGGGAGGAGACGGGCCTGGCTAAGGGCCGGGCAGGGGCAAAGGGGGCCTCTGAGGGCCAGGGCACAAAAGCACAGCACCCGTCCTTTGGAAAAACCATTAGGGCAGATTCCTTCGCCCTGAATCCCCATTCCCAGAAGGGCCACTGAGCCAAACCATACATGTTGGACAGTGATTTATTATGGATCTTGCTGTCTCGGCTTTGAAATGACATTCCTCACACTGCCTGTGTCCTCTGGCGGCCACGGGGAGACTGAGCACACGCTCCCGGGGGAGAGAGAAGTTCCTGTGATCTAGAACACATCCTCCGCTTGGTGGGGAGGCCGTTTTATTCTTTGGGAGTGATTCTGGTTTTCAAGTTCCTCCCTGAAAAGAAGTTGTTTTGAAAGAGCAGAAACTTTTTGAAAATGCACAAGAAAAGCTTATCCCATTTCTAGCTCTCAGTCACGGGGTCAGGCTCCAGCTTCCTGGGATGAATCCTAAACCTAGACAGGGAATTAGGGGCCTCTGAGCCTGTGGGGAGTCTCTTGCGTTTGAAAGCCCTGAAATCCCACCATGAGCCCTGCCTGCTTGGGATGGTAGGCACCGTCCCTAGCAAAATGCAAAGCCTTTTTAGCCGGCACCTGAAAGGCGTGGGTGGCAGCGACCTAGGAACAGGCCCCTCTCCTCCGTGGTTCCTCTCTTCTCTGCCCTCTCCTGCTTCCCCTCAGCTTCTTCCCTCCCCCTATTCCCTCCCACTGACTTGCCCACTCACACCCCCATTTTCCGCTCTCTCCCCATTTCCTCGTCTCTTCTCTCCCCCTGCCTTGGGGCTCTCCTCCCCAGGAGGCGGCCTGCAGTCCCCTTTCCACAGGACTCCAATCGGCAGCATTGCAGTCGTGCTGCTAGAATCGGGACCCTCTGAGCCTGTACTTCAGCTGCAGCTGGAGAAACACACTCCGGGCTGCTCTCCACCCTAGGGCTTCCCAGGGGTTCCCTGGTGACCCTGTGACGGTCTTTCTTGCTCCTTTCAGATGGAGCGGGGGTGGGCGCTGGCTAAAGAAAACAGAGATCTTCTCTCTGGAGCTGTAAACAATGAAAGGTCAAGCGGCCTTATAGACACAGAGCAAGGCAGATGTGCCTGGTCCAGAGCCTTGATTCAGTGCCCTGGAAGGATCTCCAGTTTAGGAGGAGCTTGGGTGGGCTTCTGCTGATTTCAGGTCGCTGATTTCAGACAACATGACCCGGCTGTCCAGCTCCGGGTGCAAGCCTGCCAGTACAGGAAGAAAAGCAGAGCACACAGGGCCCCAGGAGCTCAGCACACCTGGGGAGGCCCCGACCGGGCTGTGCATCGTGCATGTGTGCACAGAGGCCACTGCTGCAAGACAGCTTCAGCTGCCCCTGTGCCCCACCCCACCCACCCCAGGACAGAAGATGTGTCCCGCAGAGGGTAACTCGAGAGAACCCAATTCCAGAAGCCTGCAGAGAATGTGGCCAGGACAGACAAGGCCAAGGAGATCTGACTCTTTAGAAAGTGTGCAAATGCACAAAAGCACACATTCATAAATGTGTGTGGTTGGAGTCTCAGAGAAAAATGAGGAAATGGGGCAAAAGCCATATTTGAAAAGACAGTGGCCAAGAATTTTCCAAAATTGTCAGGCAGGTTAATTCTACCTTATTAACTCTACATTGTTAATTTATTCCATTTTCTTTTTTTTCAGGCTTATTGAGATATAATTGACATACAACATTGTGGAAGTTTAAGGTGCATAATGTGTTGATTTGGTACATTTATGTGTCGTAAAATGATTACCACCATAGCGTTAGCTAACACCTGCATCACATCCCATAATTCCCATTTCTTTTTTGTGGTGAGAACATTTAAGATTTACTCTCTCAGCAACATTCAAGTATAATAGGGTATTGTTAACTATGGCCACCACGCTGGACATTACATCCCCAGGACTTACTTATCTATAACGGAAGTTTGTCCCCTTTGACCAGCATCTCACTTCCCCCACCCTCTAGCCCTTGACAACCACTATTCTAGTGTCTGCTTCTATGAGTTTGGCTTTTTTAGATTCCACTTATAAGTGATATCATATAGTTTTTGTCTTTCTCTGTTTGACTTAGCATAATGCCCTCAATGTCCATCCATGTTGTTGCAAATGGCAGGATGCTCCTTCTTCTCACGGCTGAAATATTCCATTGTAGCATATACGCCTTCTTCTGTTATCCATTCATCTGTTGATGAACACTTAGGTTGTTTCCATATCTTGGCTATTGTGAATAATTTTAATTCTATTTTATTTTTATTTATTATTATTATTATTATTTGATGAGGAAGATTGGCCCTGAGCTAACACTGTGCCAGTCTTCCTCTATTTTGTATGTGGGAGGCCACCACAGAATGGCTTGATGATCGGTGCTAGGTCTGGGCCCAGGATCTGAACCTGCGAACCCTGGGCTGCTGAAGCAGAGCACGTGAACTTAACCACTACACCACTGGATTGGCCCCTTATTAATTCTATTTTAAACCCCAAAGACCTAAGGCAGTCTGGTTTTAGAGGCTGCACTCTTAACCTTTCTGTGATATGGTTGGCATAAATCCATTATGAATATTTCTCTTTTCATTACTGATAGTGGTAGTTTGTGCCCTCTCTCTTTGTTCCTTGATTAGTCTTTCTAGAGGTTTATCAATTTCATTAGTCTTTCAGACAACCAAGTTTTGACTTTATTGATTTTCCTTTATTGTTTATATTCTATTTTTAATATTTGCTCTTATATCTATTATTTCCTTCCTACTATTTTTTTTGGAATATATTCTTTGGAATATAATTCTTTGGAAGAATTTATAATTCTTCTGATTTCTTGAGATGGATGCTTACATAAGCGATTTTCAGCCTTTCTCCTTTTCTAATAAATGAATTTAAGGCTATACATTTCTCTCTAAGTATATCTTTAGGTGTATCTTCAGATGAATACTAGATAAATTGATTTCAGCCCTTCTTTTCTGACGTGGACATAGTTAAGCACATTTTCCTTTAAGCACAGCTTTAGCTTCATAAGCTTTGATATGTCATATTTATCATATCATTCAGTTGAAATTATTTTCTAATTTCTATTGTGATTTTTTCATCTGTGTATTACATGAAGTATAGTGTTCAATTTTCAAACATCTAGGAATTTTCTGTTTATCTTTTTTCTTATTGATTTCTAGATTTAATCCACTATGATCCAAGAACACACTTTGAATCATTCCTGCCATTTGAAATTTGTTGAGACTTGCTTTATGGGCCAGCACGTGGTCAACATCCATCAATGTTTCGTGTGCACTTGATATGAGCGTGCTTCCTACTAACGTTAGCTGCAGTTTCTGCGTATGCTGATTAGGTGAATTTTGTCAGTTGCATTGTTCAGATCTATAACCTTACAGATTTTTTTGTTGCTTGTTTCATCAGTTACTAAAAGAGATGTATTAGAGTCTCTCCTTGTCTTTGTGATTTTGCCTATTTCTTCTGTCAGTTTTGTTGATTTTTGTTTTATATATTTTGAAGCTATGCCATTAGGTGCATAAAAATTTAGGAGAGTTGTATCTTTTGATAGATTGGTGCTTTTATCATTAAGAAATGCCTCTCTTTGACTCTAGAAATGCTTCTTGCCTTAAACTCTACTTTCTCTTGGTTACTGTTCATACAGCATATTTTTTCTCTTTATTTTCAGCTTCACTGTGCCATCATTTTAGGTTAAATCACGTGAAACAGCCATTTTCATAAGTCAAAAGTGGCTGAATATTGGCACTTTCATATGATTTAACTTAATATTTGAGGTGAGTCTCTTGTAAGCTTCATATAGATTTTTTAAATCTAGTCTGAAAATCTTTGTCTTTTTTTTTTTTTTTTTTTGAGGAAGATTAGCCCTGAGCTAACATCTGCTGCCAATCCTCCTCTTTTTGCTGAGGAAGACTGGCCCTGAGCTAATACCCATGCCCATCTTCCTCTCCTGAGCTAACATCCATGCCCGTCTTCCTCTACTTCATAGGTGGGATGCCTACCACAGCATGGCCTGACAGGTGGTGTGCAGGTCCACGCCCAGGATCTGAACCAGCAAACCCCGGGCTGCTGAAGCAGAACGTGTGAACTTAACCGCTGTACCACTAGGCTGGCCGCTGAAAATCTTTGCCTTTTAAATGGAGTATTTAGTCCATGCTCCATATGTCTTTTACCTCTTTTCAGTACTTTTCTTTTTTACATTTAATCAGAGTATTTAGTTTTTTGGCTGACACATTTGGTTTTCTATCTACTATCTTTACTATCTGTTTTCTATCTTTCTACCTGTTTTATGTCTTGTTTTTCTTTTCTTGCCTTCTTCTGTATTAATAAAATATTTCCCATTATTCCATCTACCCCATTAGCTTGTCAGTTTTACTATCATTTTAGAGCTTGCCCCGATGACTTACCTTCTTGGATTCCAATGTAACGTGGTGCTTTTGTAAGTCTTTAGCTAACGCTAGAAGCTGGGAACACTTAGCTCCGTTTACTGCCCTCCTATTTGCATTTCAATTCTCTGTCTATTTGAAACTTCATGTTACATGTCATCGTAAAGTCAATGTTCATTTAGACTTGCTTGCACATTTGCCCTTTCTTTTGTCCTTCATTCCTTCTTACGTGTCCTTTTTTTCCATCTTGGATCTTTTTACTTCTGCCTGAAGAACTCGCTTCGGTGTTTATTTTAGTGCAAGTCTACTGGTGCTGGATTCCCCTGCTTCTTGTCTGTCTGGAAATAACCTTATTTTGCCTACATTTTTGGAAGATTTTTTCACTGGGTATAGAATTCTAATCTGTCTCTTCTTATTATTATTATTTTAGCAATTTGAAGATATCATTCCATGTTCTCCTGCCTTTCATCTTATTATTGTGCTTTTGAAAATATGCATCTTTTTACCCTGAACACTTTTAAGACTATTCTCTTCATCTTTGATGTTCAGAGATCCATTATGATATTCCTGGGTGCAATTTTCTCTTCAGTTATCCTGCATGAATGTTGTAGTGCTTCTTGAATCTCTAGCTTGATAGCTTGTCATTTTGGAATATTCTTGGTCCCTGTTTCTTTAAACACCACTCTTGTCTCTTCCACTTTTGGGACTTCAATCATATGTGTATTTGAATGTGTATTTCAACCTTCCATCATGTCTCATATGCGTCTTATGCTCTTTTCAGTATTTTTTTGCTCTTGGACTTCTGACTGGCTATTTCTGGTGACTTGCGTGTGGCTTAGCTAACCTCCACCGCTGCTCCAATCTGCTGTTGAACCATCTATTGAATTCTTAATTTCATGAGTTACATTTTTCAGTTTTAGCATTTGTTTGATTCCTTTTCTATAGATTGCATTCTCAAGTAAAATTCTCCATCTTGTTATATCTTTTTTTATGATCATTAGTCACAGTTCTTTTAAAGTTCGTGTCTATCACCCTAGTATCTAGGTTCTCTGTGGGTTTGTTTTTCCTGTCTGGTTTTCATCTCTTTTATCTCTTGGTCTCATGACTTGGCACACCCAGCATTTTTCATGGGACACTGGAGAGCTTATACCAAAGTGTGTGGACACTTTGCATGATGCCATCTTCTTCTACAGAGGACTCCCCCTCTCCTCCGGCGAGCAGCTGCAGTCGGGGCTGTCTGTCCATCTCCTTCGGTGAAGGGCTGACCCGACTGGAGGCCCAGTTTCGGTCTTTGGAAGACTTGGCCTTCCTCTGGTTGATCTTTCCTCTCAGACTGTAGCTCTCCAGCGGTCCCAGCTGAGAACCTGAGGTAATTCTTGGATCCTTCATCCTTGGCAAAGCCTAAATTCAAAGTCTTGTCTCCCAAGGACTGTGGAAATTTTTCAGCCACCTTTACTTGGCTTCTTAGCTTCTTACCCTGCGTAGCTAAGAATCGGAAAATGTCTCAAGGAGAAAAATGGCCCCTGCCAGGCTGACTGCTCTGGGCTTCCATCGTCTCTGGGATCTTGACTCCTCAAGTACTGGCTGTCTTGGAAGCCCAGACCGGTGCTTTTTGTTTCTCTGCCCTGTGAAACAGCCTGAAGCTCTGCTGCCTTCTCTGCCTCTTTGGGTAATTTCTGTCAGGCCCTCTGCCTCTCACCCTCCACCAAATGTCCCTAGGGAAAAAATGATGACCAAATGTTGGGATCTTTCCAAGAGCTTTCTCTTCTTCTCTGAAATCTTGGTCCCTTGAATAGTGGCCGCCTTGGGAGTCCAACAACTCTTCAAAGAAATTAAAAAAAACATTTTATCCAGCCCTTTCAGTTGATCTCAGTGACAACTTTGATCTGACACAAGCTCCTCCATCATAGCCAGAAGTAGAACTATACTTCTTCATCTTTTAAAATCGCTTCAATGATTTTCAGGTTAATTGAAACCATTATTTTCCCTAATCCCTTTTTGCTAATCTATGAGGACATAAACAAATAAATCATAAATATTTTTATGCAATTTTTTTGCTGAGTTGTCTAGGCTTCTCTCTCCAATCATGTTCTAGTAAACGAACTTTACAGTTTTATTGCATTTATATTTCATAAACTGACATTCTAAGCATTATCTTTTTTGAGCCTCACCCCAATCTTGTGGAGTAAATAGGGATACTTTTTCCTAAGTTGAAAATAATGACACTAAAGCTCACTAAAATTCATTTAACAAAGAAGTTTAAATGAATTCTTGAATGAATGATGCTAATTAAGTGGAGGAATCCTCACTAAAATCTAATTATCCTAGGGGCCAGCCGAGCGGCATAGTGGTTAAGTTCACACACTCTGCTTTGGCAGCCTGGAGTTCATAGGTTCAGATCCCGGGCGGGGAGTTACACGACTCATCAAGCCATGCTGTGGTGGCAACCAACATACGAAATAGAGGAAGATTGGTACAGATGTTAGCTCAGGGTCAATCTTCCTCACCAAAAGAAAAAAAAAATTATTCTAGTTCAAAGTCTAGCTGCCATTCATGCTTCTTTTTGTTGTAGGCTTCCTGAAGCCAGAACCTTCTTCTGAATATTCCATCAGGCTCACCAAAGGTCTGAGCACACAACAGACACTCTAGAAATGCTTGCTGAGTTGATTTACATGGTGTCACAGCAGCTAATCAGAGGTGGAGGCTCCTCGCCTGACACTGGCCTTTAACTATTGCATCAGATTTTATTTGGAAAGGCTCTGAGAATAATAAATTAAATTCTGGTGCCAAAAGAAACCCACAGGAATTTATGAGAAATACAGCATAAATTCACTAAAACTCTTACTCAGTATTTATTCTCCTCTATCTTATATTTAGGCGCATCTGGGTATAACTAAATCAGACAAATCTGCCCCTTTCAGACAGGCAGCTTCACCCACAAAAAACCCACCAAAACCCCAAAATAAAGCAAACTGACATCATTTAACAGTTAATGGGACCTATTATGGTCCAAAATGACAAGCATGTAAATTGAAGCCATTTCTAAAATAAGTCATTCAAAATTCCGGGGGAGAAGGGAATACAGCCTTTATTTTCAAAGTAAATTCTGAAGCATTTTGAAAAGAAAAGAAGAGCTGTTTGTGAGACATTGCTGAGAAAGTCAGGAGGGACTGCAGATGTTCTGAAGCAAATTGCTGGTGAGCTTGTCAAAATTTCGAAAAGGACAGCGTCCCCCCATTCTGGGTCATGGGAGGATTCAGCAAGGCTTCAGGAGTTACCAAGCTGAAATGAACTTGACTCTCCACAGACGCCTTTTGCAGGGTTTGGGGGAAATACTTTTCATTCGTTAAAAAGTAGAAATGCAATTTCTGTTACTCACTCAGTGAAATTCTCCAAACTCCTGTCTCAAATTTAGCCTAATTCACATCTGTCCCAAGCACAGAAACCACAATCCATGAAGAAGGTCAAAATTGTAAACACTGTTTATAGAATGGGTTGCTGGGCTGAGAGTCAAATTTAGCTTGCTGGATTTTTGAAATTCTTTTAATCAACTTTATTGAGGTACTGTTTATATATGCACACACACATGTGGTGTCTACGTTGTATATACAGTAAAATGCTCCCATTTAAAAGGCACAGTGCAAAGAGTTTTAACGCGTGTATACATTCGTGTAAACGACATCAAAATAAAGATATAGAACACTTCTTTCACCCCTAAAAGCGTGCTGGTGCCCGGTCCCAGGCAATCACTCTGACAGGCAGCCCTAGGCAACCAACTGATCGGCTTTTTGTCACTGGAGCATAGATTTGCTGTTTCTAGAGTTTCCAGAGTTTCAAATGAACGGAATCCTAAGTATGGCTTCTTTCACGCAGCATAATTATTTTGAGGTTCATCCATGTGGTTGCATGTATCAATAGTCATTCCTTTTTATTGTTGAGAAGTATGCTCTTGTATGCATGTACCACAATTTATTTATCCACTCACTAGTTTATGGACATTTTGGTTATTTTTAGCTTTTGGCTCTTATTAAGCTGCTAATAGACATTTATGTGTGGGTCTTTCGTGGACATATGTTTTCACCTCTCTTGGGCACATTTCTCTTGGCCTAGGAATAGAATTGCTGGGTCATATGATAAATGTCTATTTAATGTCATAAAAACTGCCAACATTTTCTGAAGGGGTTACACCATTTTACACTATCCCCAACAATGTTCCACATCCTCCCAATTCTTGGAATTGTCAGTTTTTAAATATTAACCATTCTAATAAGTGTGTAGTCATATTTCATTATGGTTTTTAATTTTTATTTCCCCGATGACTAACGATGTTGGGCATCTTTTCATGTGTTTATTATCCATTTACATGTCTTCTTTTGTGAAGTATCTCTTTGAATCTATTGAACATATTTTAGTTGGGTTTTCTGTTATTATTGAGTTCTAAGAGTTCTTCACATATTCAGGATATAAGTCCTTTGTCAGATATATGTAAAGTGAATATTTTCTCCCAGTCTATGGCTTGTCCTTTTATTTATTAAAATGTTTTTCAAAGGGCATATGGGTTTTTTTTTGGTGAGGAAGATTGTCCCTGAGCTAACATCTGTGCCAATCTTCCTCTATTTTCTGTTTGTGGGACACTGCCACAGCATGGCTTGATGAGCAGCACGTAAGTCTGTGCCTGGGATCCAAACCTGTGAACTCTGGGCCACCAAAGCACAGAGCTTGAACTTAACCACTATGTTGCTGGGCCAGCGCCTCAAAGAGCAGAAGTTTTTAGTTTTGATGAAGACTGTTACGGACTGTGTGTCCCTGCTAAAATTCATAGGTTGAAGCCCTAGTCCCCAATGTGACCGTATTTAGTGACAGGGCCTTTAAGGAGGTGACTAAGCTTAAATGAGGTCATAAGGGTGAGGCTCTAATCCAGTAGAAATGGTACCTTATAAAAAGAGGAGATGTGCGTGTGCAGAGAAAAGACTGCGTGAGGACACTGTAAGAAGGCAGCCATCTGCAAGCCAAGGAGAGGTCTCACTAGAAACCAGCCTGCTGGCACCTTGGTCATGGATTCATAGTCTCCAGAACTGGTAGAAAATCAGTTTCTGTTGTTGGAGCCGCGCAGTCTGTAGTATTCTTTCATGGGAGCCCTCGCGGACTAATACAGAGAACAAGCTGTCAATTTTTCTTCTGAGGTCTTACTTTTTCTTTCCTAGCTAACAAATCCTTGCCCACCTCAAAGTTGCAAAGATTTTCTCCTATGTGTTTTCTATAGGTTTTATAGTTTTATCTTTTACCTTTAGGTCTCTTAGCTATTTTGAGTTCATTTTTATGTGTGGTGTTTGGTAGAGATGGAGGTTCATTTTTTTCCCATGTGGACATCTAGTTATTCTAGCACCATGTGTTAAAAGAATGTCCTTCCCTTTACTGAAATATGTCAAACATCAGTCGACCATGTGTGAGTTATTTTGGACTCTTTATTCTGTTCCGTTGATCTGTATGACTACTTTGATGCCAGTATCACACTGTCCTGTGCTTTATAGTAAGTATTGTTGAACTCAAGTAATATAAGTATCCCAACATTTTTTTCAAAATTTTTCTGGTTATTTTAAGTCTTTTGCATTTGCATATAAATTTTAGAACACAATTGTCAACTTCTTTTTAAAAAATGCCTTTTGGAATTTCATTGTGAGTGCTTTGAATCTGTTGGTCACTGCAGAGTGGATTAACATCTTAATGATATTCCAATCCACGAACATAGTATAGCTCTTCATTCATTTAGGTCTTCTTTAATTTTTCTCAGCAATGTTTTGTAGTTTTTAAAGTACACGTCTTGCATATATTTTGTCAAATGTATCCCTAAGTATTTCCTATTATTTGATACTACTGTAAAGGGCATTTCATTAAATTTTGATTTATAGTTGTTGTTGCTAACAGAAAAACAGTTGACTTTTGTGTACTGGGCTTGCATTCTGTCACCTTGTTAAAGTCACTTATTAATGCTAGTAGATTTTTTTTAAAAATTTCTTAGTATTTTCTATGTGCACAATCACGCTGTCTGGGAATGAAGTCAGTTTTACTTCTTCCTTTCCGATTCAGATGCCTTTTATTTATTTTTCTTGCCTTATTGCACTGGGTAGGATCTCCAAGCAATGTTGCATAGAAGTGGTAAAAGCAGACACTTTTCTCATTTCTCACCCTAGAAGGGAAACAAACAATCTTCCATCATTAGCTGATCCTCTTTATTAGGTTGTAGATTTTCATGGATCCTCTTTATCAGATTGAGGAAGGTCCTTTGTAATCCTGGTTTATTGAGAATTTTTATCACAAATTCCTGTTGAATTTTTTCAAATACTTTCTTTGCTTCTATTGAGGTGGTTATATGCCTTTTATTCTTCATTTTATTCATGTCGTGCTTTACATTGAGTGATTTTTGAGTATTAAAGCAGCCTTGCGTTCCTGGGAAAAGTCCTACCTTTGTATCGTGTAGTATGCCTTAAAGCATTGCTAGTTCTATTTGCTTATATTTTGTAAGGATTTTTGAGAATGCATTCATGTGTAATATTGATCTGTAGTTTTCCTTCTTTCTTTTTCGATAATGTCTTTACGTAATTTTAGTATTGGGGTATGATGGCCTTGTAAAGAGTTGGAACATATTTTCTCCTCCTTTTTCTGAATGTTTATCTCTTTCTTAAATGTTGGAATTCACTAGTGAAGCTATCTGGATTTGGGGTGTTTTGTTTCTGGAGGAACCTTTTAAATTGTTAATTCAATTTCTTTAATGAATATATGTTTTGTTTGAGTTTCCAATTTCAGTTTCAATTTTACTCAGATTTTAGCAAAAACTATATGCAGAAGAAGAACTAAGAAACCTTGAGCTTGAATAAATTTGAACAATTATTTCCTTTAAAAGCTAAGTGGCTAAATCAAACTTAAAAAGTGCTTATGGGATAGACAATCTGAATCCCTGAATTGGTCAGACTTTCTCTTTGCCTCCACTGCTATCAGGTGTCCTCTGATCTCCGGCATTCCCATATTTCTTGGAGAGACACAAGGAGCCAAGCACATGGGTTGCTCAATGAGAAGTAGCTTAATGATGGTGTGGCAGACGGGGGTTTTATTCCCTGACCCTCTCTGGGTGTGCCCTTACTGTGACTGATCAGAAGATACCATATTTTTCGTCAGTATGCTTCCATATTTAATGTTTTGGTAAGCAAAACTCTATTTACTGCTTTTTGCTCTATATGTCTTTATCAATTTACGAGTAACCAGCCAAAGCATTTTATTTGCTCATGTTCTTTAATGTTATGCAAGTCATATTAATCAAAGCAGGTCACAATAGGTTATACAAATAACTCTGATAAGAGGTTGGGGTATCATTCACAAGGTTCAGGAGACATATTCATAACACATATAAGACTATTTAGGTTTTTAATTTCTTCTTAAGTAAATTATATCTTTAAGCAATTGGCCATTTCATCCAAGTTGTTGATCATATTGGCATAAAGTTATTCATTAAATTCCCTTACTGTGTGGTTGTTGTTTCTAGAATCTGTAGTTATACCTTCTCTTTCATTCATTATGTTAGTAATTTGTATCCCCCCCTATGATGAATCTTGGCATAAGTTTTTGAATTTACTGATGTTTTCAAAGGTCAGCTTTTGGTTTTGTTGACTCTTCAATTATTTGTCCATTTTCTATTTCTGTTCCTTATTATTTCTTCCCACTGTCTTTGGGTGTAATTTGCTCTTCTTTCTCTAATTTATTTAAGAATGAAGCTAGAATGTCAATAAATACCTTTCTAAAATAAGAATTTAAAGCCAGAAATTTTTCATTGAGCAGTATCCCACAAATTTTATGTTGAGTTTTCATTTAGTTAAAATATTTTTAAAATATCCCTTGTGATTTACTCTAAGGAACCAAGGGTTATTTAGAAGTATGTTGTTTAGTTTCCACATATTTTGGGGTTTTAGATATGTCTCTGTTATTGAATTGTGGTTTAACTCCATTTTGATGGAATCAAACATACTTTGTTTTAAATCCTTCAAAATATATTGAGATTTTTTTTATGGCACAGAAAATGGTCTATCTTGATACATGTCCCATGTGCACTTGAAAAAAATTTAAGTTTTAATTAATAAATGTCAATTAGGTCAAATTGGCTGAAAGTATTGTTCAAATCTACTGCTTGTTCTACTTTCTAACTACTTGTTCCATCAATAATTGAGAGAAAAGTATTGAAATCTCCAACAATAATGTGGATCTGTCTATTTATCTTTGCAGTTCTAGAAGTTTTGCTTCATGCATCTTAAATCTGTACTAGTAGAAGTATACATATTTAGGATTTTGCGTCCTCCTGATGAATTGTGTTTTATTATAATTAAATATTCATTTTTATCTCTGGTAATATTCCTTTTTCTGATACTGATATCATCACGAGTTTTCTTATGCTTACTGTTTTCATGGTGTATCTGATTCTATCCTCTTACTTGGAAACTATCTCCGCCTTTATATTTAAAGTGGGCTTCTGGTAGACAGCATATGGTTGGATCTGCCTTTTTATTCTATCTGATAGTGTCTGATTTTTAAATTGGCGTGTGTAGACCATTTACAGTTAATGTAATTCTTGGTATGAATCTACCATCTTCCTGTTGGTTTCCTATTTGTTCCTTTGGCTCTTTGCTTCTTTTTTTTCCTGCCTTCTTTTGGATTAATTGAATTTTGTTTTAATTCCATTCAGTCTCCTCTATTGACTAATTAGGTACACCTGTTTGTTTTATTTTTTAGTCATTGTTCTACTACTTACAATATGCATCTTTAGCTCATCACAGTCCACCTTTGAATAAAATTCTATCCTTTTGTGCACAGTCTTTGACCCTCAAACACTATACTTCTATTTCCTCCTCCTATCCTTTATACTGTTATGTCATGTATTTATTCAATTATCTTCTAAAGAACTTACAAAATGAGAAAAAATACTCACGTATTTACTATTTTTGATACTCTTTATTCCTGTAATAACATGATGTGGTGTCAGAACCTTAGTTTGTGTGAGGTGTGACTGTGAAACCTTGGTATATTAAAGATCACTGGCTGTCTTTTAATATTCTTCCTTGGTTTTAGACCACCTGAATTTTAGTTGGGCACATGGCCACCTTAAATAAAAACTAAATTTCTCATCCTCTCTTGCATTTAGATTTGTCATTGTGACTAAGCTCTGGCCAATGATATGTAAGCAGAAGTGGCACACACACTTTCAGGAAATGTTCATTTATGGAGGGGCTATGCCTTTCATCCACCCATCCTCCTTCCTGTGGCTGGAATATGGACTGGGCTCCAGTAGCCACCTTGAACCATAAAATGACCTTGGCAGGAAAGCCAGGAATGATGGAGCAACAAGATGGAAGGAGTCTGAGCTCCAGACACTAGGAGTGCCATCTTAACTTTACATGATATGAGAGAAAATTCAACTGCCTCATTTAAGCAAGCCAAATCCATTGTTTTATTCCAAAGAACAATACGTGATTCTGAAGGCTTGGTTTCTGTTATTCTGGCATCATGGCCTATAAGTATGATTCAGATACCTTGGTGTGCTGGATTATCTGTTGCCAACTGAGCATCATTGCCACCCTCTTGAAGAGGAGAAGCCAAGAATTATGTTTCCCAGAATTCCATTTAGTAGTTTCTGGATGAGAATTTGCCTGTGAGGGGCACTGACATGAGATTTGGAACGTGGAAGAGGAGAGACCATTAGTCTCCAGAGACAGTAATAAGCACCAGCATGGGTGGACTCTGGGATGCCTTAGAGCCGAGGTTAGCAAACTATAGCACACGGGCCAAACTGGCCCACTACTTGTTTTTGTAAATAAAGTTTTATCGGAACACAGCCATGTTTACATATTTACATATAGCTGCTTTTATACACAGCAGAGTTGAGCAGTTGCTGTAGGAACTATACACATGTGACCTGCCATGCCTAAAATATTTACTATCTGGCCCTGGAGAGAAAAAGTTTACCAATTCCTGCTATCTGGCGCATGGTTGTAGTTCAGTAACTTCAATTAAATAAGTATGTATTGAATATGAGATCTCTGCTGTGGAGAAGGGGAGAGTCTTGGTGATAGAATGGTTATCATTTAAGGGAGCAGTCAAGTATGTCAAGGTAGCAAGACCTCAAACTTTCTTATGGTGCCTGCAGATGTTCAGAGAAAGGTATAAGTTTATTTTTCTTCTCCAATAATTGATCTGATCCGCTTTGAGTCTCCATCCGTTAGGTAACAGAGGCAAGAAACACTATGATTAGTCTTTAAAGCAATGCTTGGTTTCATCAGGTAAAATATACAGGATGTGGCAGTGGGGGAGAGATGGGTCTTTGGATTCATGAAGCATCCTCTGGAATTGCCCACCTCAGCAGCAGAGGGGCTGGTCCTGAGTACTCCCGGGACTGGTGACTGTGAGGAGGTCCTGGGTGTGGCCCGGCGTCCACTGCTAAAGTCTCTGGTTGCTGTAACTTCTGGACCACGCTCCCTTTCCCTCTGCATGCTCAGAGCCCACATCGCTCCAGCTTATTTAGCCCCACTTTGGTTCCTGATGTCTGTTATTTCAAATAAAGCCTGGTCTTCAAGTTCTCTCTAAATGAATAGATCTTTACCTAGAGAAAGGAAACTCACGAGTTTATGACTACAACAAAAAGTCAGCTTTATTGTCATCTCCCAACCTCCCTTTGACCCAGTGGGAGAGAAGAAGAGGGTTCTGGACACATTAGGGCTTCCAGCACTCTCGGCAGGGTACGGAGTCCCCCCAGGGAGGGGACTAGGAGTCATTTTGGCTGCCTGCAGGTTCTCACCGATCTGGGTCTCACCCTGTCTCTTCAGGGAAGGAGAGGTGGCTGGGGGTCCTCATTTCCGTGGGGTGAGCTGACAAAAGTCCTGAAGCATTGATGGTTTGTAAAACCATTAATCCTTTTAAATTATTGTATCATAGAATGGCAATCACTCATCTTTCACTTATAGTACGTACATTCAAATTTTGGCATTATTTTTGAATTGTATTATGCTATTTAACATCCATGCTTCTAGAACATGGGAGACAGTTCAGTATCAAAGAGGAAATTTCTCAAAGAGAAAGTTCAGTCACAGTGTAACAGAGCTGGGCATTACAGAAGCCTGAGCCGCAGGAGGCTGCCAAGAGAACACTGAACCAGAGAGGAAGCCCCTTCCTCCCGCAAGGTCTCTCTAGCACCCTCTACTGACAAAACTGAACACTGTGGCAGCTGGAAAAGAAAAAAATATTTAAAGGGCCCAGTTCCATTTTTGCAGAGCAGGCAGTGAAGGGTGAATTTAGAACTGAGAGTCAGTAAATTGATAACTGACACACATGGGCTATGTGTATCCACAATTATCATACTAGAAAAACTGAGAAATTTTAAAAATATTTATTAATTAAAAATTTTAAATAATAAACTCATTATGTATTAACATATAGCATTTTTATGAAACAACTGCATTTTCTAAAACAAATAAAATTAGTAAAGAGAGTGGCATCATTTTATATTTTTGGGGATCTCTTTGATGTTTGACTTTAATAGAAGACAGCTGGATTCTCCTATTGGCTTAGGAAGTCAATCTATTGTGATGTGTTGTTTTGGTTGAAATACATGAAGAAAATCTGCTTTTCACCACAGACGCACAAAATTCTAACTATGTGACGTGATGGATATGTTAATTAGATTGATTGTAGTGATCTTTCATAATGTATATATATATCAAAATATCAAGTTGTACACCTTAAGTATATACAATTTTTACATGTCAATGATGTCTCAATAAGCTGTTTTTAAAAGTTAAAAAAAAAGAAAATCTGGGGCTAGCCCCATGGCCAAGGGGTTAAGTTTCTGTGCTCCACGTTGGTGGCCCAGCGTTTCACTGGTTCAGATCCTGGGCACAGATATGGCACCGCTCATCAAGCCATGCTGAGGCGGCGTCCCACACAGCACAACCAGAAGGACCTACAACTAGAATATACAACTATGTAATAGAAGGAAAAATAAACTCTTTAAAAAGAAATCTGGCTTCACACAGATGTGTAGTTGGAAAAGCGAGGAGTATTTTAATACTTTAAAAATACTAGTATTTTTAAAGATGACTGAGTGAGCGGTCTTCTTTGACAGTGCACGAAAGCTCACCAAGTGGTAGTTTCTTAAAGGTTAGTTGCTACTCTATCACATCAAAATCCACTCGTCAACCTCGCACTTTAAATGGATCTTTTGCTTCTGCGTGATTTTGAAACATCAGACATGGATCATTTGGAAAATATTGGTCCACTGAGTTAGCTAGATCTTCCAAATGTTGATGCATTATATACAGTATAAAAAGATAACATGCCTTAATATCACAACCTGTCGCAATGTATTGGGAAGCTGTCCCTCTGACAGTGGCAAACACATGCTTTCCAAAATTCTGATTTACACTTGAAAGCTTGAATTTTTAATTGGCAACAATTATTGTCAACTATTTTTCCTTGAAGTGGTAGGCTCATTTCATTCATTTTCAAGATTCTATCTGCCAAATACCCAAGTCAGAAAACTATACTTTGTCTGTCTTTCAAGCAAAAGTGGGGTTCCATGATAAAAGTGCCTAGTTTAGCTGACAACTCAACCGCCCAAATGCTTCTCCTCAAACAACCCTCACACTTTGGTATGGAACAGAACTGCTGCATTTTCCCCATTTTGTCACACAGAGTCAGAAATTAAAAAGGCATGTACTCAAGGATCAGGATTGAATAAAATAATTTTTACTGCTTCATCAAAGACATTCTTAAGTGAAACTAGCTTTTTTTTTTGTTTTTACTGCAAATGCGTGGTGGTGAAACACAGTCAGCGGCCACGAGGCCAGCCGGGTGCCGCTACCCCAAGTCATTCTAAAGTATCAGCAGTTTTACCCACTTTTGCTTTTCGCCATCAACGCAAATTTCAACACAGTAAAAGGGGAAAATAGTGTCTAAGTATTGTTATGAAAATAGTTTTGACTTTGTAGACCCCCTGAAAGTTCTCAGGAACCTCCACAGTTCTGTGGCCGACACTTTAAAAACCGTGGATCTACTTAAACATTTTATAACAAAGTATCATCACGTGATTTCAGAGCCCTAATTTCCGTTTGAATTAAGAGTCCCTCTTGCCACC
Source organism: Equus quagga (assembly GCF_021613505.1). NCBI lineage: Eukaryota > Metazoa > Chordata > Mammalia > Perissodactyla > Equidae > Equus > Equus quagga. The sequence goes on along the minus strand of NW_025796915.1, from coordinate 7,667,935 downwards.
TAGTAGTACTGTTTTATTTTTAAGAGCTAGTGAGACTAGGAGGAGGCGTAGCACACAGATGATGAATTCACACCAAGCAATGTCAAACTATGTGAACAAACGTTTTATAGTAGTTTGGAGACAGGAAAAAGTGATGGGAGAGTTGGCTCATTACACAGGAAAATGATATGCTGAACCCAAAGGAATCTGTGTCGTTGCAGTCAGTACCATAATCACAGTGCCAGTGGTGATTGACTTTCATCAAAATAACATCATGTAGAGCTAATTATCCCCACTACTGAAGCGAGACCCGTCGCGGGCTTCGCCCGGGGCCCTGTGAATTACGAGGGTGTTCAGTCCGGCCCGAGAACAAGCGTTATTCCTGGCCCTGTGTCAGCCTCTGCCGCTGTTCCCTCTGATCCTTCCGGGCGGTTCTTCTCCTGGCTCATGTGGTTTCCTCACACGCGTGTGCTTCTCCGTACTCTGCTGAAGACTTGAGGGGGCCTCTCTGTGGATCGCTGGAGTTCTTTCTCTGTGGGGCCCTCCCATCTCCAGGGCTGTGCCCCATGATTTCTAGCCACCTTGGTCTCCCTGGATTCAGTTCTGCCTCCTCAACTCAGGAGGTCTGCTGGGCTCTGCCTGTGCTCCTTCTCACTGCCCTGCGGCCTGGAGACTCTCCAGGCAGCCAGAGGCAGCGATGGCAGGGCTCGTCTCATGGGTTTGTCTCCGGGATCACTGATCTTTGTTGCCTGAGGTCCAGTGTCTTGAACAGCCGTTGTTTCATATTTTAAGTTGTTTCAGTTAGGCCAGTGAATCCAGTCCCTTACTTGTTCTTGGCTGGGATTGGAAGACCCCGAATGTCAGATCTCATCCTGTCATAGGCACCCATGTATTAGGCTGACCCATCCTTAACCACACACTTTCTGAGCTCATCCGTTTTTTGCGGTACCTTGCCAACGACAGCCAACATAAAGCAAATCACATTATTAACTTTCTGTCTTCAAACTTCTTTCCCTAGGGTACATTCCAAGTAACCACAGGCAATGGTTTCACCAAATGCTTCTCCCCTGCATGGAACAGCATCTTGCCAGCCTCCAACAGCAGCGTCATCACTGCCTGCCACTGAACCTCGAAGAGAAGGCCACATCATTTAGTTTTTTGTTTCAATAGCACCCCACTTCCAAATACAAATGTCTGTGTTGGTCAGAATAGGATAGGCTAAGCTATGCTAGCAACCACCCCCAAATGAACAAGAGTTTATTTCTGGCTCACACTATGTGTCCACTGTGGACCAGAAGGAAGGGGACCTCACTCATGGTAGTCACTCAGCAACCAGGCCATCCAAGGTTGCATCTTGACACCTGCTTTCATAGTTGGTGAACAGGAAGGGGACATGGCCAAAATTGTGCACTGGCTCTTAAAGCTTCCCCAAAGTGTCATACATCACTTCTGTTCACGTTTCACAGATCAGGGCAAATCGTATGGCTTCACTGAACTTCCAAAGAGAGCAAAGACATGCAGTCCTACCATGTGCCGAGGAGGGAAAAGGAGATATTTTCAACCACCCTAATGCCTACTCATATGTTGCGTATGCGCCCTCTTTGATCGTCCATGGTCGATAAGTGATTTGTTGAATAACACTCTGCTACCAGGAATATTTAACAAGAAATCCTTTGTTCCAGACTTCTCCTGTGTTGTCAGAATTTGTTGTCGAACAAAGGAAACTCTTAACCGCCAAGGTGAGGCAAATCCAAAAGGCATCAGGCTGGACTAGAAGCCTTCCGCCAGGCGGAGGCAGCATGAGCCAGGAATGCTCGCAATCGCAGTGACCCTGGGCTTAGGTCCCACGGAGGCATTCTCCAACACTGTCTCTGCCACTGACGGGCCATGTGACCTTGCACAAGTCATGTCCCCTCTGTAGCCCTCAGCTTTCTCCCCTCTACAAGGGGGATAATGTGAGTGGAAATTCCCAGAACAGTGGCTGGCTTGTTGCCTTCCTCCTGGCTGAGAAATCTCTCTTCTGGACCAGAGCCTGGCCTGATTCATAGTCATTATCGGCATCATTCTTTGGCCTGGGCCAGGTCAACGAGTTGTTTATCTTGGTGTCTGAGCCCATTCCTGATGGTGCAGAGACAGGGAGACTAAAGGCATCCGAGGGGCTGGTGGATCCCCGCCCCCACCCTTCCGCCCTCTCCCCTCCTTCCTCCACCACCCCAGGGGCTTGTGGGAATAGCTGAAATACGACTGGAAGGCCAGCAAGGCCAACTTCCCAGGGGCAGAATCGACGGCTCCCATGGCGACCTCCCATTTGCTTTCAAGGAGCCTTCCCTTTTAATGACTGTTGAATTTAGGCCTCCTTGCCAGCCCCTGTGCCTGTCTCTGAACTCGGGGCTTCCATTCCTCCCCCTCAAAGACAGCTGTAGAAATCTCCCATCCGCCTCCTGACCTAGTCTCTCCCCACGTTCCTCATCCACCCAGCTTGTGACGGCCAATGCAGGCTTCCCAGCTTCACCTTTGCAGTGTCCTGCTCAGCGGCCTCCAACAGCTGCCCAGGTGAGGAGATGGAGCCCCACTGCAACTCTGGGTCCTTCCCTTACCTCTCCCAGCCATATTCAGACAATGAGTCGGCTGGACAAGCCACACACTTTCCTCCTGGAATATCCTCCCCATCCCTTTCTCTGATTGTCTAAGAGGCATCTCAGACCCCACCTGGTGACCACACGCCCACCCCGAGCTCTTACGGCCCCCTCTGTAGACAGCCAACTGTGTAGGGTAGCGGTTGAGAGCAGAGGCACTGGCACCCGACTGCAGGATCCACATTCTGGCTCTACTTGTGCTGAGCAAGTGCCTATATCTCTCTGTGGCTCAATTTCCCCATCCGTAAAAGGGAGATGCTGGTACCTTCCTCAGAAGGTTACTGAGAGGAGTAACTGAGAGACAACATGGAACAATATGCAGTGTGTGTGTGTGTGTGTGTGTGTGTGTGTGAGTGTGACTAGCAGCCTGTGGCACTAGTCATCATTTAATCCATCTATTGACCCATCCATCTGGCACACATGTACTGAGTCCCTTGTTTGTGCCAGTCTCTGAGCTCACTGCTGGGGACACAGAGATGCCCAGGGCTCAGTCCATGCCCTCAAGGAGCTCTCCTTCAACGAGGGCAGCACAACCGCGGAGGACATCCCGTCAGCCAACCGCGAACCTCAGACTTCACCAAGGGCCTGTTTTCCTCCAGCTGTTCCTGGAATGCTCACAGAGGATGGACTCCCGGATGGGGAACTCGGGTGTCCCACCTTCAGCTCTGCCTTGCACCGTGGTCATCAACTTTCCTCAGATCAAGAGTGGGCAGTACAAGTAGTGAACGCACCACATGTGACCTCGACTGGTTTTTCTAAGTTATTTTGTACATTTTTCTGCAGCGAAACCCACTGAGCCTTCACCTTCACCCCATTTCTTGCAGGGAAAGAGCCTTTATACATTGGAAACATTTTGGTTGTTTCCTCATTAAGAATTTCAACCATCTTCTGTATTATTTCTACAATAATTTGTAGAACATACTTATTTCTACAATATATTTCTTTTTCCTGGGGAGATAGCCAGGTGAACAGTTGTCTGGACACTGTGATATGCGTGTCCAGCACTGTGTCCATGCACTGGGGGCAGAGAACAGGGAGTGGTCCTTCTGCCTGGGGGAGAAGACCTGAGCCAGGATCAAGGTGGACAAGGGGGAGGGCTCCACACCCCGACTTGACCCTAAACTCTTAGAGGATGGGGACACACCCCGGACACCTCTGTGCTCCCCCTAGTGCCTGGCCCCGCACACTGCAGGAGTGGGGCCATACTCGAGGAATGGGTAAGGCATGGAGAGGTTAAGTAACCTACTAGTTTTGTAACTGTTCTGTGCCTCATTTTCTTCATCTATGAAATGGTGGAAATGATGGTTCCTTCTCCGTGGGATTGTGAGGACTGAAGGTGTAATGATAAATAAAATTTAATATGCCTAGCACATATGGTTTACTCAACAAACGAGCAAGGTACAAATATATGAAAATCCTGCCTCTGAGCCTTCCTGGGTTGTTCCCTGACTTTTCAGTCTGGGGATTTGATTCCCTTATTTTCAATTTTTCAGTGCATTGCTATGGAAAGGCATCTGCTGCTGTAAATGTTAGGTCTCAGGTTTACATGACTCCACAGTTTGTGGCCTTCCTACTGCATACATTGGATGGTAAATTGAATTGTGTGAATTGAATTGCATCGCCTGTGTGTGTGGCTGCTCCCACATTACAAAGTTCTTGAGATAAAGAATGGCCTTTCCCACCATTCCAGAATCTCCCTGAGGTGAAGGCCCAGTCACGTGCCCTCCCCTACTTGGAGTCCTGCCTGGAACAGGGAGAAGGGGTGGCAATACTGGGAGAGGGGCTCAGAGCAACAGTCAGGGTGGGCGTTCGAAGGAGCCAAAGAGGCTTCCCTTTCCGTAGGTCCTGGCAGAAACGTACTTTTCTGGAGAGAGAAAAATCCCACATCCAATGCAGTAGGGTAAAGAGCCAGGGTAAATGGGGCCTGCCTGGGAGGCTGCAGGCAGCCCTATGGCAGTGGTGGGCGCTGAGGTCACCTCCTGGGCCCAGGCCCAGATGTCCCCAGCCCCCAGCCCCAAGGTTGTGGTTAGGAAAGTGGCGCAGAGCTGTGCCAGGGCCCAGAAAGCCTGTCAGGGCCAGTGGCCACCCAGAGACTTGGCATTTCCTCCAAAAAGGTCTCATTTCCCCAGCACAGAGTCTCCTAAAGCCCCAGAGCTCACCCCACTCTGCTCTCCCTCTTTTGCCAACTCACGTCACTTACTTTCCGGGGCACAACACCAACTGCAAGTTGTGCCTGCCACCCTCAGTTCTCTGGGCAAAACATGGACCCGAGGCTCCCTCCTGAACACAGAGCCGCTCTCTTGTTGATTGTCCATTATACCCCAGGCCGCGCCCCCTCACGTTTCCTGCCAGGAGGCTGACCAGACAGGGAAGCGTTGTTCCTCTTGCAAATGAAGAAACCCATCTCAGAGACGTGGAATGATGTGCTCCGATACTCCCCAGTACCTGGTTGAAGAGTCTACCATTCTGCACTGTTTCTGTTTCCTCATTTCCAACAGCATGCACGGCTGCGGGCTGCGTGCGGAAGGGGCTTCTGTAAACTGGACCCTGGCTCAGCTACCCCAAGGACTTCCAAGCTTTCCAGGGACCTGCAGGGAGTCCTGTTGGAGTGGGAGCGATCAGCTGCCTCAGCCCAGCTCCCCTGGCTGCCGGTGGTGTTTTGCCCAAGCTGGGTTTTGATAACTCTAGAGCCTGGAGTGTCTGGATGGGCCCCCAGGAGCTGCTGCCGGCCTCCCGCCTGGCCTGTTTACTGCCCGGTGCTGTGCGCTTTCTTCATCCCCTGCAGTCTGCCTGCCTTGGACTCAGTGCCTGGCGCCCAATAGTCATTGAATGAATGAATGAATGAATGAGTGAATGAACAAACGAATGTTGTGTTGTTACATTCTTGATACTGCCTTGCTCCTGCCCCTCTCTGGTCTTATACTGACTTTCCCCTCCAGTGACTTGGGCCTTAGCTAGTATTTGAACTTAGCTAGTATTTGCAACCCTCTGTCTTCTCTATCCCCTGATCCCTAAGGTCAGGCCAAAAGAAAGCTACGAATATGAGCTAACATTTTAGGCAAGCACTCAGGATACTTTCTCCCTCTCTTGGATCCTGTCTTATCTATTTACTGGATTTCAAAGATAAATTAATTTATAACCAGCCTCATTCCAGAAACAACTCAAAGTGGTTTATAAATTTAAATATAAAATGAAATGAAGTAAATTATAAAACAAACAAATGCAGAAATCACAGCAAGGGGAAAGTGACGGTAAGAAAGAGAATGTAAAATAAAGAATGAGGTAAAGGCAAACTGGGAGGTCCAGTATAATTGCTAAAGATAGGCTGAATATCTGCTGCCGAGCTTCCTAGCAGCCAGTGCAAAGAGGGCAACCTGGTTAGTTACAGGATTCCTTAGTGTCTGTAAGATAAAGATAAATCAGGTAGAGAAACCCAGCTGTTCCTGGAATTATGCCTCTGCATAAACAGTCTGTGTGAATCAACTGCATCCATATTTACAGCCTCAGTAACCATAAACAGAGCAAGAAAGTTCACAGCACTGCTGCCTTTATTTTAAAAATATAGAAAATACAGAGACTGTCACAAACTTGTGCAGCCCCACCACCTACAAGGACAGTTGTGAATATTTTGGCCAAATTAATAAATAAAGGAAACAAAACACCTCCGATAAGCCGTCCAGCTCCTTCCTCTCACCTTCCTCTTCCCAAAGGCAGCTGCCATGATGAATTTGGTGTTTATCTTCTCAGTCCGCTTCAAATACAGACATAAGTTCCATAAATGATATCAAATATCGTTTTTAATCTACATAGCAGTATCCTACTAAACATTTCATTCAGTCACTTGGTTTTTCTAGATCCCCAGTATGTTTTTTAGATCAGTCTGTGTTGATATATAAATCTAATTCTTTTCTTTTGACCTCTGTACACTGTGACGTAGAAGAAGCATACCACATCTCATTCATCTACTTTCCCGTTAATGGACATGTGATTAGCCAACATCTTTCTATTAAAATCAAAGCTGCAAAAAACAAACTTGAGGGGTGAGCTGGTAAACGTCTAACCACCAGCTCTCTGACAAAAAGAGCCCCATAGGTCGTGTCTGCTTGTCCCCGTGGTACGAATGCTCCCACCATGACTGATGTCAAGCAACCAACTCGGTGTCACTGAATGCGAAGTTGGGGAGAGTTGAACCTCGTCGGGTCGTGCATGCTGGCACCCGTTGGCCCCCGCACACCCCTGCAGAGAGGCCCCCCTGTGTGCATAGAGGAGCATTTCTCCAGGGCTATAGCTCAAAACGGAGCTGCTGCGGGCGTTCTCAAGTTCGCCACTTATGGCCAAATTTCACTCCGAAGTGGCCTCACTCATTTACACGCCTCCAGCGCCATAAGAGAGTATTTGTGTCTCCACAGCTTTACTGATACTCAAGACTTCCAGACTTTTCCATTTGACCAATAGAATGAATGAGAAATCGTACAACCAGTGAGGTTGAACAACTTCTCACGTGTTTATTAACGACTTGGATTTCCTCTTCTACAAATTGCTTATTCCTATTCTTAGCCCTTTTTTATCTTGGGTTATTTATCTTTTTCTTAACGATTGATAGGAGTCCTTCCTACATCATATCCTAGTCCCTTTTCTGGTACATGAACAGCAAATGTCTTTAGTCTAACCTACTAATCTTTTCCTTATTGGTTTATGCTTTTTGTAGTTTTCTTAGGAAATTCTTCCTCCCCTTCCTCAAATCACAACCATACTCTCTTCCTTGCTTCCTCTTTACAAATAACTTTTTTTCTTATTACAGAGCAATACAAATTCTTTGCAGAAAAACGAGAAAATACATATAATTGAGAAGCAGAAAAATCACTTACAATCCTACCACCCAGAAATAACCGCTGTCATTATGTTGACATATCGCCTTCTGGTCTTTGTACGTATAGGACTGTTTATATACACGTTCCTTCGAAGAAGGCAGGGATGTCACACCACTGAGGGCATCCTGCCGTGTGGCACGCGGCTCTCTGAGAATTAGGTTAGCACTTTTTAATCTGTCAGACTTCCTTCCTGGCATTTTAGATCTGGTCCTTCTAGCTTGGTTTTTGTCTTTTAATTGGTTGGTTGGTTGGTTGGTTGTTTTAATGTGTTTGCTCTTGTGGTCCCCAAAACTGCTGTCTTGAGCAAAGACTTCCAGCTCCTTCCCTCCTTCTCACCCTCTGGCCCTTGGCTGGCCTCTGGCTGAACCAGCTCCGGGCATCTGGGGGCAGGGGGAAGGGGCCACAGGGAGCTGGAATGGGAAAAGCCCTGAGCTGGCCATGGGATGGCTCCATTCTAGTCCCAGCTCCTCCAGGAAGCAGCTGGTGACCACGTGCGGTTTTCGTGAGCTTCTTGCTTCCTGCTTCCTGCTTCCTGGAGGGTGCAAACTACGCTCAGGAGGTTTTTCAGACCTGGGAGAAGGTAGAGTGGGCCAAGAGGGGGTAGGAGTGATGCCAGGCCCCAAGGAGTCCGGAAGCGGGGGGCTCTCTAGGGAGAAACCTGCTTGGCTGAGGCAGGTTTGAAGCTGCTCCCTTCTTGCCAGCTGCTCAGACAAGCCCCAGAAGCAAGCTCCGTGGAGGCCCCTGGGACGTAATGCTCCTTCAAGTTATTTAGGCCCTTTCCCAGCTTTGTCATTGACTTGCCATGTGGCCTTAGCAAGTCCCTCAGCCTGGGCCTCGGGACCCCTCATGAAAACTCCCCTTCAGGGGGCTAGTTAGTGACATGAGGGGCTATGGAGTCAGAATAGCAGCCTTGAATTTCACCTCCACTACTGACCAACTTAGGCCAGTCACTTAATCTCGCTGAAGCTCAGTTTCATAATCTGTAAAATTAGAACACAGTAGCACCTATCTCATATAGTTTATTGTAATATTTTAACGAAATGATCCAGGCGCAAATTAAGACTCACCAGGTACTTTTAACAATCATTTTCACGTCGCCGCGGAGTTTTGGGATTCTGGGGTCGCCCCAGAAAGGATGAGCGTCATTCTCAGAGTGGCCAGCAGGTGGTGCTGTCTCAGAACAAATCTCCCCGCCGCTCCGTGGGCAGGCTTTCTCGGCGGCAGGGAGGTCCCTGCGGAGCCAGAGTGGGCTGAGATGGAAGTGCCTCTGGAGAGCCCAGCTCCCGCATTTCCCAGAGGGGGACCCTGGCACTAAAGAGAGCATGCTGCTTTCCTGCACTCATGACAGAGCCAGGGCTCGAATCCAGGCCCCATGCCTCCCAGAGGGCAACACTTTACTTTCTCCACACCTGCAGCGTCCCTCCCACCTGCGGGCCACCCTCCCCCATGGGTGCCGGCTGTTTGGTGGGCAGAGGTTGCTCAAAGAGCTTGGGCCACCGGCTTCCCACAGCGTGCTGGGTGTGTGTCTGGATGGAGAGGCAGGTGCTGACTCCCCAGGGGAGGGGGGCCCAGGCTGCTCACCCCTTGGATGACCTTGAATGGAGTTGCCCGCTCAACCTTTGCCAACTGTCATATCTGGAGGTGGGCAGAGAGGGTTGCAGTTGGGAGAAACTAAGGCATGACTCGAAAGAGGCAGCTGAGAGGATACAAAGCCAGGATGCTCTCGGGGGACTCATTCTGTGTGAGTGCCCAACCTCCAGTCCAGCGCACCCAGGTACCTCACTCTCAGGGGGCTGGGGGCTGGGAAACCCAGTGAATGGGCCCCAGGGATTCTCTCTGCAGGCTCAAGGTGTATCCTAGGGGTTGCTCAGCTCATCTTGGAGATCCTTAGCCCCCAGATCCCTTCATGGGCTGTGCACAAGGCCATGTGGCTCGAGGCTCTTGTTCTCAGCAGCTCTCCAGGAGTAGAGGGAGCAGAGGTGGCCTGGGGGGCCCCTCCTCCAACAATGCTTCCTTAGCCTCTTCTTCTCCTTAACACTGGGCCCCCTAGTGTCTCATTGACCGGCCACCTCACTCTCTCTGAAGGTCCTGTGTCCTCTCCCTTCTTCCACAGAAGGGCAGCCCAGACTCCCAGAGCCCCTGGAAGGGACACTGAGCAGCTAGCCCCCTGGGACCAAGGATCCAGGGCCCTCGTGGGTGGACAGACGTCTGGACCACTTCCATTTCTTTAGACCAAGGTATACTTGAAAAATGAAAAATGGAAAATAGAGTTACAAAGACTGCAGCTTATTTTAAATGTTTAAGATTATGGATTAATACTTTTCACTTATAAAACATGACGGTGACTATAACTGTATGACATCTAAAGTCTAGATTTGGGGCCTTTCATGAATGTGAGGCCCAGCACCAAGTGGCCTTCCTTCCGCCTCCCCCTGGGGACCAAGGCCAGATGCTGTGGGCCAGGGGGTGTAGAGTGCAGAGAGCTGGCTGGAACGTGGGGCCTGGGGTCTGCTCTGTCTTTGCCCCTGAGGTTCTGGAATCACAGAATGTCAGACCCAGAAGGGACCTTGGCCTTCAGCTTGCCCAAACCATCCTCTCACAGACGGGGAAACTGAACCAGGGGGGAGGACACTCAGCGAGTGAGAGGCAGATCCAGGACGTGCTCCAGGTCTCCGGACCCCCAGGCTGGTGCGCTTCCTGCTTCACGTAGTGAAATGGAAAAGGAAAACACTCAGGAGAGATTGAGGCTGAAACACCCCCTTGTTCCGCTCCTCTCACCTAGGCCACCTGCGCCCTCCTCTCTCCTGATGCCAAATCCACAACCCCGACCGCAACAATTGCAAAGCAGCCCCTTTCATCTGCTACCCTTGGTGTTTGGCCACAGAGGGAACCTGGTTCCAGCTAAACACTGGAGCAATCTGGAAAGGGCACGAAGCTCTTAAGGGGCAGAAATGGCCATAGGAGGGATGGGGAGGCAGGGCCTTGTTGCTGGGCAACCAGCTCCATGTGTTGCCTCGGTGACAGCCCCATCAGAGGGAGGCTGCGTGCAAAGTGTGTGCCTATGAGTCTCCAGTCTTTTCAGCACCAGCTGGCTGGAGCCACCTCCTCCCCCATTGCATCCTGCCTCCTGCACATATTTGAGGCCCCCCAGACATGGTGAAGACCCTTTCCTGCCTCATTTCCTGCCTTCTCACCCACCCCAAGTTGTCAGTCTCTCCGATTGCAACATTCTCCATCTCGCCTCCAGACTTTTGCTCAAGCAGTTCCCCCAACCTAGTGGCTTGCTGGGGTCACTGCCTCCTAGGGACAGACAGCAGGGAACAGGGAGGTTTGCCACCAGTCCAGGATGCTGGGCAGTTGCAGAGGCTACCCCTGAGCTGGGCTCCCTGCTGTTGGCCTTTGGGTGACTGAAGAAGCCAGAGAGGTAGCCATCCATTCATTCACCAATCATTCAGTGAGCACGTCTCACACGCCAGGCCCCATGTCAGGCCTCGGGAACATGGGGGTGCATGGGACAGCACAGCTCCTGCAGCTCAGGTGCACAGGGGAGTCACACAAGCAAACTAAGCGTTGAACGCAGGTGGAGGTGCTACAGGAAAGAGACCATCCCAGGAGCTGTGTGGGCAGAGGAGAACGACAGCTCATCCACGGCTGGTTGCGGGGGGGTGGGCTGAAGAGTGGCCCCCAAAGATGTCTGTGTCCCAATCTCCAGAACCCGTGAACGTCACCTTATGTTGCAAATGTTTATAGATTGATGGAGTTAAGGCTCTTGAGATTGGAAGCTTATCCTGGATTAGCTGAGTAGCCCAGTGTGATCACAGGCCCTTCTAAGAGGGTGACGGGAGGGTCAGAGGAGACATGAGGACAGAAGCAAGAGGCTGGAGGGATGCGAGGAAGGGGCCACGAAGCCAGGAAAGCAGGCAGCCTCAGAAGCCGAAACAGGCAGAGATCAGATCTTCCCCTGAACACTCCAGAAGGAGTGCAGCCCTGCCAACACCTAGGTTTTAGTCCTATAAGGCTCATTTTGGACTTCTGGCCTCCAGGACTGTAAGAGAGTAAATTTGTGTTGTTTTAATCCACTAAGTTTGTGGTAATTTGTTATGTCGGCCAGAAGACTCTAATAGGAAGGTGAAGGCTGCTTGGAGGAGGTGATGTCTAGCAGAGTTTTGAAAAGTTAGTAGAAGTGAGTCTAGCAAAGGGGCAGGGGAATCAGCCTGGGCAAAGCCCAGAGAGCAAGAGAGAGCTCCTGGCACAAAAGTGGTGGCAGTGGTGCTGTGAGGATTGTGGGGGGAGTGGGCTGTCAGAGGTGAGGAGGGAAACCAGGGCAGGGGCCAGACCATGCAGGGCCTTGCAAGCCATGAAAAGGAGTTTGGACGTCTCCCTGAGAGCAATGGGGAGCCATTGAGGATTCTAAGCAGGGGGTGTCTGGATCACATTGAAATCCTAGAAAGGTCACTCTGGCTTCCAAAGGGAGAAAGGATTGCAGGGGACAAAAGGATGTGGGGAGAGCAAGTTGAAAGCTGGGCAGTCATCCAGGGGGAAGATGAGCATGGCAGCGACAGACTGGAGAGGCAGTGCCAGGTGGAAGGAGCTCAGCAGGTGGACTGATTTGGCCTGCTTGTGCTGTGGGGATAAGGGGAGAAGGAGAAAGAAGAGTCAAGTAACACAGAGATTTCAGCTTTGCCAGTAGGTGGTGCCATCGGTCACATTTGGGGAGCCTAGGTGAGCGCCTGGAGGAGGTCAAGGACACTGAACTCAGAGGCAACTGTTGGCAGGACCATCCAGGGGCTCGTGCCTTGGGACTTGGAGCAGGTAGATGCAATCCTGAGCAGAAATCCCATCTGAGCTCTGCCAAGGGCCCCAAGCAAAACGCTCAAGAGGCCAGGAGATGCCTCCCGGAGAACATGTGGCTGCCAGGGCCTGAACAGATCCTTACCGCCTCCCTCAGGCAGCCCTCCAGCCGAGGCCCCTCCCTCCTCGTACACCTAGAGGAAGAAGTGTGCCAGTTCTAAGATCCCACGGCTGCCACTGCTGCAGCTAGGGCGTTGGCTCAGTTCCTGGTGAAACGACTCTGCTCTTTTACCCCTTTATTCCAAATTCCCGTTCAAGCACATTCAGAGGCAGGCCTGGGCTTGCGGGAGGCAGGTGCTCTGAACTGTTGAATTCCCAGAGCGGTGGTGCCCCCACTGTCAGGAGGAGTTGGGGCTAGAGTGTCCCCTTCGCACCCTGTGTGACCCTGGCCTTGGGTTAGGGGCTATGAAGGCTCCAAAAACAAATGATAGGAACCAGATGGAAAACGACGCTCACCGTTATGAGAAATCAAAGAAATGACTATTAAACTGCGCAACATCCTCTTATCCACTGACGGCTAGTGTGTGCCAGACACTAGGGAGAGAGCGGGTCTCTCCACTGACGGCCAGTGTGTGCAGGATGCTGGGGAGAGAGCGGGTCTCTCCACTGACGGCCAGTGTGTGCAGGACACTGGGGAGAGAGCGGGTCAACAGGTCAGGAAAGCAACTTGAGAACCAGCTTACCAAATGCTCATACGCCTTCACCCAGTAATTTCTCTTCTGGGAATACGCCCTGAGGAAACGAGCGGAAACATGACAAGGAAGATTTACGTACAAAGATGTATCTCATGGCAGGGTTTGTAATTGGGAAAATGGAAACAATCTTCAACAGGCAATGGTTATGGAATTTAGGGCCCGTCATAGAGAAGGAATATTCTGAGGCCTTAAAAAGAAGCTGTTTCAAAAAAAATTTAATGATGTGGGAAAATACTCATAAAATACTTATATCATGCAAAATTGTCTTAATGGTATAAACTCAACTCTGCCAAGAAAATCGCAAAGAAAGAAATTTAAAGGCAATATGCCACAGTGAAACCTTGACTGCCTATAAATTTGGTGCTTTGGGTTTTTTTGTTTTGTTTTTGTTATTTTGTTTTTTCTTTTTTTGCTTCTTTATAATTTTCTGAATTTTCTGCATTTTCTGCAATATACAGATACCACTTTTTCAAAAAGAAAAAAGCGTCATAAACGAAAAAATCTACTTGGAAGTCAGGAGCTGGTCTGCCTCACAAGGCTGGGGCTTTCCCCCGAACAGATGGGTCTGCGCCTCCCCTGCCCCCTTGAGAGCCCCAGCGGGGGTGCGAGTGAGGGTGAGCTCCCGTGAGAAGACACAGCACCTACACATCGGTCACCTGGGCGCTCCAGCCTCTGATCAGTGCCCCGAGTGAGAGCTGAAGTCCTGTCCTCCTCGTCTACGGACATCAGGGGCCACCAGCGGCCCGCCATTCGCTGCCAGCACTCCACCTGCAGCCCTCGGTCTGACCTTCTCATCCGCTCTATGAAAAAGGTGCTATTCCCCCTCTGTAGATGAGGAAACTGAGGCTCAGAGAGGCTAGTAAGCTGATGGATAAGTTGTCCAAAGTCCTAGAGCCAGGAAGGGGGCCCCAGTGTTTGGGGCCAAGGTCAGACAAGGTCACCCTTCACAGCCAGTCAATGGCAGAGCTGGGATTTGAACCCAGGCCTGTCTGACTCTGAAGCACATGATACCAAATCTAGGGGCGTCTCCAGTGAAAGGATCGGATTGGATGACATGGCGCTTCCCAGCCTGGGTGCACATTAGAGTCACCTGGGAAGTTTTTTAAAAATACAGATGTTGAGGCCTCGCCCCCAAGCCACTTAAAACAGGCTCTCTGGGGCGGGGCCTGGGCACCTGCGTTTTAAGTCCCCAGGTGGTGTCACTGTGCACCCAGGAATGAGAACCATGGGGCTGGATTCTCTAAAGTCCCTTCCAACTTGAAGACTCCCGGGTGCTGTCTTGTCCCAGGTCCACAGCTAGTTGGAGGTGGCATGAGAAAGCGGGCCTGGAGCCCTGCCCTCCCAGCATGGCTCTGTCTGCTCCCTGCCCCCTCTGGGGCTGGCTCGGAGGAGCCAGAGCCCTATGCTGTTTCCAGAGCCATGGGGTGGCTGTCTGGGCTTGTCCTCTAGCAATTCCCAGGTGGGCCTCTGCCAGTGCCGGCCCCCCAGGCTATTGTTTCCCTCTGCTTCTCCACCCACGTGAAGTCCTGCAGGGCCCTGCTCCTCAGCTTCCCACTCCCCGTCCTGGCGGGCCACCCATTCCCTGAGCCCCAATCCACCATTTGGGAAACTGGGCCCTCCCACCAGCCCTGCTTCCTCCCTGGGTCGTTGCGGGCGGGGGTCAGAGTGTATGAAGTGCTTTGCAGAAATGCAACAGCCCTAAAAATAGATGTCATGCTCAGCTTGTCAGAACACCTGGAGGAGTCACTGAGAAGCAGAAAGAACGCACCTATCGGCCAAACAGAGCCCGAGTTTAGCCCCAGCGGCAGGATCTCCAGGCTGGGCAACTAGACCTTGGAGTAGGAACACCTCCAGGCGCCAGGAGTCAGGCCTGAGGGAGGCTTGACCCTCCCATCTTGTCCCACCCCAGACCTGCTCTCCACAAACGCTGCTCCTTCCCTTCTCCCACCTTTCCCCTCCCCCCAGAGCTGGAGAAGGTTCTAGTCCCGGCCCCTCTTTTTGCAAATGAACAAACTGAGAGACTGAGAGAAAGAGCTCCCTACTCGGGGTGACCCAAGCCATTTAAAAACCATCAGGACAGAACTCACGGTTCCTAACTCCCAGATCAGGGCTGAGGGGCTGGGCAGGGGGGAGGGGAGGCAGTGGCGGCCCCGGGTGGTTCTGGAACTCACTCCCTCGACACCCCCATCCTGCGACACCCCCATCCTGCGTCTGGGTGCAGGAGTCTGTGAGCACGATGTTGGGGGAGGGGCCCAGATTACTTGGTTGTGGGCCGAAGAGATTTTTGTTTTCCATCTTGATGAAATTTGTATGATAGCACATTGTCACAGAAGAAAACAACTGTGCTCACGGTTTGGGTCACATTCCAGAGGATTTCTCCAGCTCTGAGAAGTCAGGGGAGGGGGACGTGGCCTTCCATCTCCGAGGCTTCTCTGATGACACGAGGCAGAGTCTGGGAGGGGGAGCAGGGGCTGGGTTCCCACACAAGGGTCTGTGCTGGGAGCCAGGGTTTGTGGTGAGTCTGGTCAGGTTCATCGGGCCCCTCCGTCGGTGTGACCTGAGAGTTGGGGGGCAGAGGATCTGGAACTGTTATAAGTGGAAGGGTTAAAGGTTGGTGTGGAGGGGAGTGGGGTTCAGAAAAGGGAAGAGCAGAGCCTACCCCTCTCTGAGCTCTGAGGGAATGAGAGTGGTAGGGCTCGCCCAGGCTTCCGGAAGCAGTGGGGAGGGGTCAGTGCTGGGAGGATGGCCCCCCTTCCCAAACTAAGCACTGGACCCTCCCCCAACCCCCGGCCTGTCAGGTGTTCCCTTTTTGATATAAGTGCAGTATTTAGGGGGGTCGGCTTTCCATCTAGAAGGACCACCATGCTCACGAAATCCCCGGATGTAAGGTGAATAAAGCCAGGACCCACATGGCTCAGGCCAGAGATGGGGGGGTCAAAAGGACCCCAGAGCAGCCCCACAGAGCTCAGGTGCTTTGCCCGGGCAGCAGGGCGAACCCCAGTCCATAACCTTGGAGTGTCTGAATTGTACTTTATTCTCATAAAATCATCTTCACTCTGCAGAGAGCTCATCCCACCAGATTGTTGAGAAAGTCCACATGGCTACAATTAGGGGTCTTCTCTCCCTCCCAGGATGGCACCAGAACCTGAAACATTTATTCTGTGGCAATGGCTGCTGACGTCCTCACTGTCCAAGCCCACGGGATCCTGGGAGCGAGCCGTCCCATGGAGACCTGCCCACGTCCTGGAGTCCTTCCTCCTGGTGGGACCCATGGGCCTCTCTCTCGTCCTGGTGGGGAGGGGACTCAGGAAAATCTTCTCCCCTTCTTTCTTCCTCTCAGAATCAGCCCTCTGCTGACGTCTCAAGGCCTCTTGTCATAGCTACTCCTTCTAACAGGCTTCCAGCTGTGGAGACAAAAGCCAGAGGCAGGTAGGCTCTTGCTGGCAAGTCTTGCTTGGTCTGGCTGTGAGCATGCCTGAGGGTGGGAGATGCAAGGCCTGCTGCTCACTGAAATGAGGCAATGGGACCACACAGCTCCACACACCATCTTGTCCCACTTACACTTTCTTCAACACTCTGAACGGGATACACAGAGAATGATAATACAGAGTCTAATCCTGGACAGAAACCTGGGAGGGTTGCAGATGAGGAAGCTGGGGTTCAGGGCTAACCTATCCAAGGGCAGACACCTGGGAACCGGCAGTGCAGGGAGGGGAACTCAGACCCGCACTTTGCACGCAGCATCATAACCACAGCAGCATCTTCTCCGAGGGCTTTCGGCAGGCCAGGCCCTGGTCTAGGTTTTAACATGTAACCCTGTGACATAGGTACCATTATTTTCATTATCACTTTGAAGCACAGAAAAGTTAAGTAATTGTCCAAGGTCACAGAGCTGGCAGGTGGCAAGGCCGGGACTTGAACCCAAGTTCTGCTGGGCACTGCCCAGCAGGCAGCCAGTCTGCCATCAGGGTCTGCACTGCCAACCAGGCCTCCACAGGCTTGAGTCCTGGTCGTCCAGGAGTTAAGCAAGGACAGGGGTGCAGTGAATGATGGCCGTGAAACACACACCTTCCACGTAAGGTATTACCTCTGGAAGACCCCAAAGACACACCGCAAGGGGGGCATTTCAGCATTGTGGTGGCCCTTGGGGGGTGTCTTGGCAGTTGAGGGATGCCTTAACCCTGTGGCAGGCAGGGCAGCCCAATGGTGACTTGTGGGCATCTCCCGGAATGGAATGGTAGGGATGGGAGTGTGGGCGCAGGGGCTTCCACAGAGGCCAGTCAGCTGGGGCCAGCGAAGGCCTGAGGGAGGGCAGATGAGAAGCTAATGGGCCAGGGTGGCTCCTGACCCACCGGACCTGCTGCAAGGATACACTGTGGGGCTCCATGGGGACCCCCAATGCATAATATGTCTTTGGGCTAAACCCAGCCTCTCAGGAAGCTGTCTCCTGCTGCCACTGCTTGGCAGGCCCACAATCATGCTAGAACTCCATATGGCTGGGGGGGAGGGGGAGCAAACGTGCTTCCCCTGGACTCCAGACAGGATGTGGTCTGCAAGATAAAGGGGGAGGGCAGATATGGGGCCACCAGCCTCCTTCCTAGGTCCTGGTTGATAGCTGCAGGAGAAGTGCGAGGAGCGGGATACGGCTCTTTGAGCAAATCCCAGCTCTGCCTTGACCTGCTGTGTGACATTGGACAAGTTAATTCCCCTCTCTGAGCCCCAGTCCCCTTGTCTCCAGGTCTGGAAACTCACCCCATGGAGGTGTGGTGAGGAATCAAATGAGATAAGGGATGAGGCAACCAACCGTGCAGGCCTCGTAGGAGTGAGCTTGGTTCTCTTTTGCTGCCTATCATCTTCAATTTTAATCAGTAAATATTTACGGAGCACGTGTTATGTAAAGGAAGGGCTGGGTAGCAGATGCGCATAAGACGTGGCTGTGCTTTACCAGAAGAGCAGAGCACCACAGAGGCAAGGAGCGATTGTAATTCCCCGACATCAGCGCTAGTTCAAAGGGAAGGGTGTTTCATTAATACTTTAATGTAGAAATTATCCCATGCTTTGTCTTGCCTGGAGCAACCGCAGAAGAAAAAATAACAAAGGCGTAAATTTCCCCTGCCCACTGGCAGGAGGAGGGGCAGCCTTCTGGGGAGTTTGGAACTCCTTTGCCTAGGGGGGAATCCACAGCCTTTGATGAACTCACTCACAGGCATTCATTTTAGAAATTCTGGTCCATCTTTCTCAAAGTGTCGTCAGAAGACCACCCGAATCTGAATAACTCAAAGCGCTTATTTAAGCAGACTCCCAGCCCCCACTCCTGCTCTACTGAAGCAGTAACTCTGGGAACAGAGCCCAGAAACCTGCATTTTAGCAAGCTGCCCACAGGATTTGGAGCATACAGGGGCCTGCGCGGCCATCGGTGGGACTGGGTGGGGTTGCACAAACTGTGGGATTGGCCCTGTGGGCGTTGAGGGCTGGAATGGGCAGTGGCCCTGCCTGGGGAGGTCAGAGGTCAGGCCACACGGAGCCCCTGAGGAGCCAGGACCTCAGAGGGGGTGGCCTCAGTGAGCGCTGTGGGACAAACTATGAGCCAGGAGGCCTCGCAGCCTGAGGGAGGGCCCCGCTGTGGGGCCATGCCTGGGAGGCCGTCTCTGCTCTATGCAGCCCTTCACGGGAGTGGCAGTGCCTAGCCCCAGAGGGGCAGCACGAGGCAGTGACCGTCTGCAGCTGAAGTCCTTTGTGAAGTGAGAGATGAAATGAAGAAAATTCCCCATCCTCGTATTAAACCATCCGCAGACCAAGCAAAAACGTCTTCCTTACTTGCCCCGGGAATGTTAATGTCACGGCACAAAGGGCGTTCTCTTGCCCCGAGCGCATAAACAAGCCAACTAATTACAGCAGCAGCCTTTGGGGAAAGAGATCCGCTTTATTCTGTGAGATGGATCTGCAGGAGACAGGGGGCATGTGCCCTGAGATCTGTTTCCCTGATTCGGGATTTGGGGCAAAATTTAAGAGGTTAAGGAGAACACGCTGGCACGTGGAAATGCTGGCAGGACAGGCTTTGATTGGTGGCTGCAGGCATTTATAGTGAGGTTCCGAACATTTATAGTGAGGTTCTGAACTTTTACGATAGGGTTCTAAACATTGACGATGAGATGGGGGAGGAATTTTAACACTGGCCCTTCCTGAATGAGGGACCCCTCGCTTCTGATAAGAGTCCAACTTTTAGGTTCCGGTCGTGACCCAGTCCTTTGGTTCCGTGGGGAGGAGAATCTTTGGTTCCGCAGTCATTTCAGGTCAAGATTTCTTCTTCTGTGCATGCTCTGGCTACATGACTTTGCAGATTTTCTTAATTACTCTGTTGATAAGATGGGGTCTGTTGAACTGGTCTTGGAGGGCCCGCGGTTACGTTAAGACTGTGGGCTCAATCAACCGTTCACTTACAATCAGCTCGTCCAGTCTCACTTCCAGATCCTCACATGCCTGAGCCCTCCAACCCAAAGCTCTGTACGTTTCCCCAGTCCCACCCAGCTCCCCAGGCGCGGGCCCGTCAGTCTCCTCCCTGATTTCCCCGTTTTGAGACCTAGCTGACAGCCTGTCCAGGTGCACGCTCCCTTCCTGCCAGAGGCCTCAGCGACTTTGCTGACTGGATCAACAGTTTCCTGGCGTCTTTGGGAAGTCCGTGGGCAACTTCCCGCCAACAACCTTGGTTGGTGCCTTTGGTAATCAGAAATATATATGGTTTTGGTCCTGGATTTCTGGCACAGAGCTCCTAAAACCCTTGGAGTTTCCCAAGTATTAAGAGTGTCTCGTCATTCATTAGCAGTCCCCTTTGAGCACGCCTGAGTTTATGCTAATGAGGTGACTCTGGAGGGGGCTGGTCACCAGAAAGACCAAGTGATTAGAGGGTGGGAACTTCCAGACCCACCACCCCTCTCCGGGAAGGGGCGGGGAGGGGGGGGGCGCCTACAGATTCAGCTCTATAAAAACCCTTCAACAACAAGAGTGGATGAGCTTCCTGGCGACTCAGGCAGAGTGAGGCGCCCAGAGAGCTCGGAAGCTCTGCGCCCCTTCCCACGTCCCTTGCCCTGTGTGTCTCTTCCATCTGGCCGTTCCTGAGTTATATCCTTTTATAATAAACTGGTAAACGTAAGTAAATGTTTCTCTGAGTTCTGCCATCTGCTCTAGCAAATTAATCAGACCTGAGAAGGGGTCATGGGAACCTCGGATCTACAGCCAATTCCTTGGTCAGAAGCACAGGTGACAACCTGGACTTTGACTGGCCTTGGAAGGGTTGGGGGTGGCAGTCTTGTAGGACTGGGCCCTTCCGCTGTGGGATCTGATGCCATCTCTAGGGAGATAATGTCAGAATTGAGTTAAATTTATGGGACGCCTGGTCACCATCTGCTGAGAACTGGAGAGCTGCTTGGTGGTGTGGGGAAAAAATACAGATTGGAGGCCTCGATGGAGGTCAGTTTGGCTTAGGAAAATAAAGCCCTGTCCCCTTTCGCACACTGTGAAAGCGTGGATTGAACCTTACCTGCTGAAGAGTGGCCTGAATCGGTGGGCTGAATAAAGACGCACACCCCAGCCCCGCCCATCCAAAAATGTCCGAGTCCTGATCCCAGGAACTGTGGACACATTAGGTCGCAGGGTTGAAAAAACCTTTGCAGATGGGATTAAATTAAGGATCTTGAGATGGGGAGATTGTTCTGGATTATCTGGGTGGGTCCAGAGTCCTCGTAAGGAGGCAGGAGGGTCAGAGGCAGGAAAAGCACTATGATGATGGAGCAGAAGTCAGAGTGATCCTATTGTGGAGGAGGCCAGTAGAAGTAGGCGGCCTCCAGAAACTGGAAAAGGGAAGACTCTCCCTAGAGCCTCCGGCAGGAACCACCCCTGCTGACCCCTCAACGTAGCCCAGTGAGACTGAATCTGGCTGCTGGCCTCCAGCACCGGAAGATAATAAACGTGTATTGTTGATAAGCCACTAGGTTTGTGGTCACTTGTTACAGCAGCAACAAGAAATTTTGACACCTGCCATATGGGAGGCAAGCTCAGTCCACGTGGAAGAAATAGCCTCACCTGGGCTGGAGGATGTGGGACTTCTGCAGTTTTGGGGTGCTTGGCGACAACTGGGTGGGGAATGAGCCAGAAGGGAGGGTGGGTGGGCAGGGACCACAGTGCAGAGGGCCTGGCAGCCTGAGGTGCCATGTGGGCTCTAGGCCAGAAAGAAATGGGGTCTGACTTGTGCTTCAGGAAGGTCATCTGGCTGCGGAGAGGTGGATGGACCAAGGGGCTTGGGGAGAGGCTGTCACAGTGGTCCTGGGGAGGGGGATGAAGGCCAGTGTAGGAAAGGATGCATGGGTGGGATCGGCTACCAGGGGAGGAGATAGGGGCAAGGTGGATAGTACCAGAGCTGGGGCCCACAAGAAGAGCTGAAGGGACAGGATGCAGGGCAGAGGACATAACCTTAGTGGTGACAAGATGTCCCCCAAGGGCTTTTCTGTTTTTAATCCTTGCCCTCTCTCGGCCTCAGTTTCCCCGTTGGTACAGTGATCTTTGAAGTTCTCACAGGGAACAGTCTATGAGCCTGAGTCCGCAAAGAGAACCTTTCCTCTTTCCCATCTGCCTCCCGTTTCGGAGGTGTCGTTCCACAGAGTGTCCACCAGAGGGCGAGGCGGCCCGCATCCTCCTTCAGAACTCCAGGGCTCAAAGAGGAACCCTGGTTCCCCCAAACGCCACGCGCGCGCGCGCACGCACGGACGACTGTGGCTCTTGGCATCTGTGTCAGTTTGGGTCCTCTGTTAAGCAGACAATGAGACGGAATTAGGAGTGCAAGAGGCTTGTTGAAGCTCAAACTTGTGAAAGATAGGGAGGGAGGAAGCAGGACTGGCAAGGAAAGCCTCAGACCATGATGCAGATCCTCCAAAGTCTGTCCACCCCCGGCCCCCAGCAGGGAACTCTGGAGCTGGACTGCCTTCCGAGGAGTCCCGCGATGGGCTGCAACCCCAGCAGGCGGGCCCTGAAACTCGCTGTGCTCAGTCACTGGCTGAGGACTGTTTGGGAAGATAGGGCTTCACGTTCCACGGACAGAAGGTGCTGGAAGCTGTCCGCTAACTGCGCTCCTTGCCGCTGATCTGCAAGTTCTTTCTTGATGAGGGAGCAGAGCAGCATGCAGCCTGCTCCCTCGCAAAGCACGGTCCTTCACAAACAATCCATTTCCCTCGTCTCTGCTTCCTGCTGGGCGGGGTCCTCTCTAGCTGCCCTCCCCAAACCCCTCCCGTTCAGGTCTGCCTTTTAGGACCCGAAGGGCAGGGCCAAGCGAACGCAGGGCCTCTTACTAATGGATTAGACGTGAGGGGAGAGCCCAGCCCTCCTCACCAAGCTGTGGGGTTTGCACAAATTAGCAGCCGCTCTTCTGGGTTTCCCACGGCAGAGTAACCTTCCCCACCGGCCCCCAGGAAGAGGATCCTAAATGGGAGTGTAGGAGGGGCCACATTCCCCCAAAGGGATGGCACACAAAGGAGGCCAGAGCCTGGAGGGTTTTAAGGGGTTTGTGCCTCACCCACACCCCCAGCACAAGGCCATCCCTCAGTACTGGTTGGGTTCCGGGAAAAGGAGCTTTGAGAGGAGTTTTCCAGAATCAGTCAGATCTGAGGGTGCTCAGGGAGATAAAGGGGGGGGGGGGGGGTTGAGGTTCTCCTGCATATGCCACACTGGGCTGCCCCTCCTCCCAGTTCCTCTCAGGCACCGCGATGCCCATCTGCTGTTTTGGAGTACTTGGACAGTGCCTGCAGCTCACTCTCAGGTCCAGATGGTCATCCCACTCCTCCCCGCCCCCACTCTCCTCACTGC
This sequence comes from Equus quagga, assembly GCF_021613505.1. Lineage (NCBI taxonomy): Eukaryota > Metazoa > Chordata > Mammalia > Perissodactyla > Equidae > Equus > Equus quagga. The sequence goes on along the minus strand of NW_025796915.1, from coordinate 7,645,051 downwards.
CCTCAGCCCCACTCAGAGCAAGGGACTGGGCAAAAGTCAACCGTGCCTCCCAGCACCTTCTCCTTCCAGGGCAGAGTCCCTGGTTGTCCTGGAGACCAGCCCTGCCCAGCTTCCCTCAGCCTTCCTGCAGGGAGGGAGGCAGACAGCTGGGGTGTGAGAGTGGAGGAGGACGCTCATCCAGATAGAGGTAGCAGGGGAAAATGCTCACACACACACACACACACACGCACACACACACACATCCAGAGCCTGAGAGGACAAGCAGAGTACATGAGGTTTGTTGTGACTTTGGTCTGTGTTTCCTTATATGCAGGGTTGAGAGAGTGTAGACAAGTATGCAGATGCGTGCAGGGCTATGTGTCTGTGTGAGTGGAGCATGTGCCAGTGGGTATGAGTGTACAAGACCATGTTTATCCCGCTAGTGTGATTGGTGGGCCTGTGTGTATGGTAATGCACGGGGATGGGTATAAAGGTGTGCCTGTGGGCGTGAACAGGAGTGCGTGTCATGAGTTTGTGCACATGCCTAGGAATGTGGATGACTGGAGGGGGTTGTGAGTGCCCTGTTCTCCCACAGACCTTGTCTCCAAAAGCAGGCTGGCTGAGACACCCCAGCTCCTACCCACTGGGTTTAAAGGTGGACTTTCGATGCTGGCACTGGGTGGACAGTGAGGTGTAGATGGGGGAAATTTGGGAGACCCAGGAGGAGCAGGGACGGTGACAGGAAGGCATGTGTGGCTCGCCCCCTTACCTTCATGGGAAGACCGTGCCATGTCTCCCCTTCTCTTCTCCCTTCTCCTCAGATTGTAAGCTCCCTGTACAGGGATTGTGTTTCCTCCTTGAACTGGGAGCCTCTCCAGGGTGGGCCCTGATTTCCCCCTTAGATCAGAAGATCTCAGAGTGCAGGGCCTATGTCTTTATATTCTTATTAGAATAGGGTTCTAGGATAAACTATAGGATACCTGGTCAAATTTGAATTTCAGATGGAAAACAAATTTTTTTAGTATAAATGCACCTCAAATATTGCATGGAATATACTTACACTAAAAAAATTACTTATTGTGTCTTGAAATTCAAATCTAACTGGGTGTCCTATATTTTTATTTGCTAAATCTAGCAGTGCTATGCTGGAAGCCCCTGAAAACGCAAATAGGTTGAAAGTGAAAGGATGGAAAAAGATATTCCATGTAAGTAGTAACCAAAATAGAGCTGGGCTGGCTATACTAATATTGGACAAAAGAGATTTTAAGTCAAATGTTGTAAGAGACAAAGAAGGACATTGTATATTCATAGAAGGGTCAATTCATCAAGAAGATATACACAATTATAAACAAATATGAATCTAACAATAGAGTCCCAAAATATATGAAGACAGAACTGAAGGGAGAAATACACATTTCTACAATAGTAGTTGGCGATTTCAATACCCCACTTTCAGTAATGCATAGAACAACTAGGAAGAAGATCAGTAAGGAAATGGAGGACTTGAACAGAACCATAAACCAGCCTGTAAACTGAACTATAAACCGATAGGCACATACAGAACATTCCACCCAACAACAGAATAGATGTTCTTCTGGTGTGCACATGGAGCATTCTCCAGGATCGACCATATGTCAGCCACAAAGCAAGTCCCAATAAGTTTAAAAAATTAAAATCATCCAAAGTATCTTCTCTGACCACAACAGAATGAAACTAGAAACCAACAACAGAAGGAAAACTGGAAAATTCACAAATATTTGGAAATTAAACAGCACAAGCTTAAACCACCAATGGGTCAAAGAAGAAATCCCAAAGGAAATGAGAAAATTAGAAAATACTTTGAGACAATGACAACAGAAACACAATATACCAAACCTTCTAGGATTCAGCAAAAACAGTGCTTAGAGGGAACTTTATAGCTGTAAATATTTGTATTATAAAAGAAGGAAGATCTCAAATCAATAGCCTAACTTTACATCTTAAGAAACCAGAAAAATAAGAGGAAACTGAACCCAAAGCTAGTAGAAGGAAGGAAATAATAATGATTAGAGCAGAGATCAATGGAATAAAGAATAGAAAATAATAGAGAAAACAATGAAACCAAAAGTAGTTTCTTCAAAAAGATCAACAAAATTGACATACACCATTAGCTAGACTGAGTAAGAAAAAAAGAGTTAAGACTCACCTTACTAAAATCAGAAATGAAATTGGGGACATCACTACCAACTTTACAGAAATAAAAAAAAGACTGTAAGAATATGAACGTGCCACAAAACTGGATAACCTAAGTGAAATGGACTAATTCCTAGAAACACACAAACCACCAGAACTGACTCAAGAAGAAATAGAAAATCTGAACAGATTTACGAGAAGCGAAGAGATTGAATCAATAATGAAAAACCTCCCAACAAAGAAAAGCCCAGGACCCAGTGGCTTCACTGGTGAATTCCACCAAACGTTTAAAGAAAAATCAACACCAATCCTTCTCAAACTCTCCCAAAAATAGAAGAGGAGAGAATACTTCCTAACTAATTCTGCGAGGGCGGCATTACCCTCATACCAAATCCGGACAAAGATGTTACAAGAAAAGAAAACTACAGGCCAAGGTCCCTTACGAACCTTAGGTGGTGTAGGTGCTAGGTAATTGCTGTGCTGTGTTTATTGTTGAATGTGTGTCGGGGGGAAGGCATGTGCTGTAAGTTACCACTTCTTATTACTTACCCTTTAATAAACATCGTTTCCAACAAGCAAGTCCATTTGGAGAACTCCCAATTATACAGCGGGCCTTGACACACCTAAACTAAGCTTCTATACAGAATTGTTTAGAGAACAATTTAATTACAGTGAAATCTTTCAGACTTTCTTCTGGCGTAGTTCGTGTCTCAGTAGATTCGAAATTATCAATGACTACAGAGCCATTGTAAAGATGGGGAATAGAACTTGAGGGCCTCCATTGTCATCCTTCTAAAGCAGTGGGTCAGATCACGTCGATGTTCTCTTTCAGCCATTTTTTCTATTTTTGGAGAAGAAAAACTTCAGAAGGTTTTACCAGAGCGAGTGAAAAAAATTTCTGGTGAAGATATTTTACTGTAAATTTTCAACTCTAAGAAACATTTGACAACCACTATAATCAATACTAAAGAAACAAAGATATAAACAAGCATTGCAATTTCTGGAATTTGTGTGAAATGGGATTTTTAGAATCTCTACTAAATCTATCCTTATGTTTAAGACTTTTCCTAACTATTTATTCATCTGTTACTTCTTGTGAAAGTAAGTTTTCAAAGTTGAAATTAATAAAAAGTGTATTTAATGAATTACAAGCAAAAATAGGTGGACAAATAGGGCTTTACTGTCCAGTGAATATGAATTCGAGAAGATCAATTTGGACGTTGTCATTCACAGATCTGCAGAAGCTGTAATGTCATTATTTGCCACTGTGACAGACTAATATAGAGATAGAAGTTTTTCTTGGTTTTCAAAAACACATTAATGTAATTAAAAAGTATTAATCCATTACTATTTTTCTTTTTTGTGTTATTATTTTTAGATTTTTTTTATTGGCATGAATATATATATATGAAGTTGCAAAAAAAGCATTTTCACTGTCTGGTTTCTTTTCCAGCCATTTTTATGATTTCTTTCATTGCAGGACTATAACTGAAAGTGTCTGTCATATGGGGGAAGGGATGACCCCCACTCTGGATGTCAGATGCACAAGGAGGACCACCAAGTGGGAGAGGCACTTGTCCTGCCCTGAGGAGCAAGGCCTGCCTCATGCTCCATAGCCGCCTCGCTCCTTTCTAGAGCCTTCCTGTGCAGCTAGAATAATACCCGCTTGGCCTCCGCTGGGGCACCCCAGCCTTAGCGGATGGTTCCACCACATCCCCCTCACCCCCCTGTCTGTCTGCTTCCCCTGCCATGTGGCTCCAGGCCCCCAGCCAGCAGGGAGGCAGAGCAGGGTGAGAGCAGAAGGGAGCCTCACAGTGTTAATTGGTGCTAACGAATTCCTGCAGCCCCATCCTTCCTCCACCTCTGTGGGGAGGCAGCTGAGAACAATGCCGGCTTTGCTCTTGGTATCCTAGAGTCAAGCCGCCCCCTCCTCATGCCCCAGGTGCCCTGCCTGGACAAGAAGGGGTCGGGAGAAAGAGGATGTTAACAATGAAGACGGTCAGCACTTTCTGGGGCCCAGGATCCTTCCTAAGCACTTTTCATGTATGTTACTCATTTAACCTTCATAACAAGGCAGGTACTGTTAGAAATCTCATTTTACAGCTGAAAAGCAGCTAATGCGATCTGAGTCCTTACTCTGTGCCAGTCCCTGTCCCAGGCCAGGTAGAGACTTTGCCCTTTGAGGTGGCTGCCATCATTATCCCCATTTGACAGAGGAGGAAACTGGAGCCAAGAGAGGCTGAGTAATTCGACCAAGGCCACACAGCCAGGGAGCAGAGAGAAAGGATTTGGACTCAGATCTGGCTGGTTCTAAAGTCTTATGTTTCCGATAAGCACACCACACCTCTAAGAGGCTCCCACTTAAAACCAGGTCTCTGATCCTGTGGATACCAAGAGGAGGTGACTGCAGGGGTACTGGCCCCTCCTCTCCCTGGGTGGGAGGCAGGACAGAGGGGATGTACTTACGGGCCCTCCATGCTTTCCTTCCCTGGACTCCTGTCTGCCCCCTTCCCAGACCCTGGCCCATTCCTGCTCCACAGGCCTCTTCCATGGGAAGGGGGAAATTAGACTCCATGCGCCTGACTTTCTTTCCCAAGCCTGGAATCTGGGAACAAAAAGTCCTTCTGGGTGTGGAAGAGGCCTGCACTGCCGGGTGCTCCTGGGGGGCACACAGCAGGAGACAGAGCTCTGAGGCCCAGGTGTGGCCTCCTTCTGCCGTTGATCTGGTGGGTCCCAAAAGGAAGGGTTGCAGAAACAGTATAGCACAGTGTGCATTACACACACACATACACTCACTTGCTCACTCACACCTGACCCAACTGACAGCTCGAGGACCTGAGGTGACCCAGGGAGGAGGCAGAATGTCCAGTAAAGGAGTCGGGCCAGCTGGTCCCCACACTCCCACTTGGATCTGACGTTTTCTGTTCCTTGAGTTCCATGCTTCAGTATACTCATCTGTGAGATGGGCACGATATAGTACCTACTTGCGGAGTTATTGTAAGAATTAAGTGAGATAGTGCATGTCACAAGCTGAAGAATAGTCCTGGCTCATACAAGTCCTATAGAAATGTTGGCTGTGATCATCATTTGTTAATATGAAGCCAGGCCCCAGTGATCAGGCAATGGGACCACCCCCTGGGTTGCCCTCCAGGGTCAGCCTGGGAGGCACAGGGTGAAGCTGGAGGTTGAGTACAAGCACTGGGTCTTCCAAAACACACTGACCAGCTGTGTTACCCAGGGCAAGGTGCCTATCCCCACACCGCCTCCTGCTCCCCATGTCCCCCAGCCCCATGCTGTAGTTTTCTCATCTGAAAACTCAGGATGGTTGCAAGGATTACATGAGATCGTGTGTAGAGAGTGCTTGACACAGTGCTAGACATAAATGGTGGCTCCCTTCGTCATCATTACTGCCACTCACTCTCTGAGAGGTTGTCATGGGGACGGGAACAAAGAGCAAGGATTATTGTCCCGGTTTGCAGGTGAGGACGCTGGGACCCAAGAAATCTAAATGACCTACCTGAACTCCCAGATTGTGCAGATTGTTGGCACAACTTGGACTTAAAAACATAACAGTTCCGATGCCTGATAACAAACCAACTTGCCATCTACAAATTGTCTCTACAGACGTTAGCTTGTTTACCTCAGCCTGAGACCACTGGGTGGTTTTGCCCCCATTTTTTAAAATTTTATTTTTTAGAGCAGTTTTAGGTTCAGCAGAAAGTATAGAAGAGTTGCCACGTCCCCCTCCCCCACACAGACACAGCCTCCCCAACTCTCACCATCTGGCAGCAGAGGGGTACCTTTGCTACAATCCATGAACCCTCACTGACACCTCATTATCACCCAAAGTCCATAGCGGACATTAGGGTTCAGTCTTGGTGTCAGTAGGTTCCATGGGTTTTGACAAATGCATATTGCCTTGTATCCACCATTATAGTATCACACAGAATAATTTCACTGCCCCAAAAGCCTCTGGCTCTGCCTGTTCCTCCCCTCCTCCTTACCCCTGGCAACCACTGATCTTTCTACTGTCTCCACAGCTTTGCCTTTTCCAGGATGTCTTATCGTTGGACTCATACTGTATGTAGACTTTCCAGGTTGGCTTCTTTCACTTAGCCATGTGCATTAAGTTTCCCCCATTACTATTCACGGCTTGATGGCTCATTTCTTTTTAATGCTGAGTAATATTCCATTATCTGGATGTGCCACAGGTTACTATCCACTCGCCTGCTGAAGGACATCTGGGTTGCTTCCAGGTTTTGGCCATTCTGAATAAGCTACCGCAGGTGAGGAAGACAAATCTTCGACCCTCTCTAGGTCCTTCTGGCTGGCCTACGAATTAGATCGATATGAGCCAGAATAACAGAAGAAAATCAACCAAAGCTCTATAACATGCATATCTGGGAGAAACCCAGGAAAGCTGAGTAACTCGCCCAAATGGCCAAAGCTGCCAGCTTAAATACCATCTTCAGCTAAAGACAAAGGAGGATGTTGGGAGTGGTGGGTTGGGGTTTCAAAGGGGAGCAAGGCAGTTTACATGGAAATGGAAGCAAATGTTTGGTAAACAGAACTTTGATAAGAAAGGGCTTAGCAAGGACCCTCCCAGTCTCCCCATACCCAGAGTTATCCTAGGGACAGGGCTTTATCTTAAATTTCTTTTAGGCAGTTAGGTGGGGAGGTCAAAGTTTCTTTCAGAGTTTTTTGTTCTTAAAAATAATCAAGGTAAGGCAAAGAGACACATTTTGGGGTGGCCAATTCTGATCCCCCATACTACGATAAACCTCTGTGTGTAGGTTTTTGTGTGGACATAAGTTTTCAACTCATTTGGGTAAAGACCAAGGAGAGCAATTGCCAGACTACGTGGTAAGAGCACGTTTGGTTTTGTAAGAAACCACCGAACTGTCTTCCCAAGCGGCGGCACCATTTTGCATTCCTGCCAGCAGTGAACGAGAGCGCCCGTCATCCACATCCTCCCCAGTGTTTGGTGTTGAGAGTGTTTTGGAGTTTTGCCCTCATTTTGCAGATGAGAAGACTAAAGTGCAGAGAGTGAAGGCTCCCCCCAGGCATTGACAGACAGCCCTCCAGCTCTACCTTCTTCCTCCACACGTCACTCACAGTGGGTATTCTTTGGCTGAGGAGTTGTTTTCCAGTGGGTCTGTCCTTCCCAGCAGGCTTTGGGAAGGGTCTCACCTTCAGGAAGAGGCTACTCCGGTGAGACACCTGGACAAGAAGAGGTGGTACCGGAACAAGGGGGCAAAGCTGCGGGGTCAGCTGTTTCTCTTTCCCTCTGCGGATGGCTGGGCAGTGTGGCAGAAGAGCCGTGCTTGGAATCCCAGCTGTGCCGCTCACGAGCTGTGATGCACAGAAAGCACTTAGACTCTCCAAGCCGTAGCTTTCCCACCTGAAAAATGCGTGCAACTTCCTGGGGTTGTTGGAGGATCACAGAGGACTCTGCGTGTGAAGTGCCTGCGTGCAAACACAGCAGTTACCTGGAACTCAGACCATCTATATTCATAAGGGGTATTGGTCTGTAGTTTTCCTTTCTTAGGATGTCTTTGTCTGGATTGGGTGTCAGGGTAATTGTGGCCCCACAGAACAAGTTGGGGGCTATTCTGCGTCTTGATCATGATATTGTAAGCCATCGGGGGAAACTTCTGGGTGGTGCCCCATAAGCTGGTGTCTTCACATTGAGACAAGCCCGGGGGCTGAGATGTTGCGAACAAAAAAAGTGCCCCCAAAGAAGGGCTGATCTGAGGGCCTGGGGAACTGCCGGTAGGAAAGGAGGGGTGCTTTTGAGCTCTCCTTTTGTTCTCCCCTGGGCTCAGTGAAGACTGTGGGAGCTGCACCTGTCCCAGCTGTGCTGAGGGGAGCACAAGGGAGGGACCCAGGTCAAGTCTTGTCTCCATCACGGCCTCTTGGGATGACTTTGGGCTCCAGCTCTCTGTGCCTCAATTTCCTCATCTGTAAATGGGGATAAGGCCCCCGAGGACTGTGGTGAAGACGGATTCAGACAGTGGACCTACAGCAGCCAGCACAGGGAAGGCTCCTGAATTCTCAATCTTGGGTCCTGATTTCTGATGATGGCAGAAAACACTTAATCTTCCCATGTCGAGGGGTGCCCGGTAGGATTTTGTTCTTTTGGAAGGAAGTCTGAGGACGAGGAGGGGCGGTAATGGATAGCTGGCTTCTGAAAGCCGTGCCCAGGCTGTGGAAGAGTTTGAGGGTAGAGATCTGATGGCTCATGTCTCTCTGAAGAGCTGCCCAAGAATGTTTAAACTGGCTTCTTTGTAAGCTTCTGACGGATTGGTCGCAGAATCCTTCTCTCTCATTCTGTCCACCCACACGGGCCTCCACCAGGATATTTAGGCTCATACCATCCCTCCACCTGGGCTCCTTGTCCCCAGACCCCTGCAGGAACCCTGTCCTGTCCTCCTTAAGGCTCTGCCCATGTCACTGTATTAATCAGGCCTCCCCGACCACCCCAGAAATGCCCCCAGCCCATCTCTTTACCTCTCATCTTGCATCACACTTAGTACCCCTGACATGTATTTACTCGTAATTTGCTCATTGTCTGTATCCCAGGCCCGATACACCCCCACAGAACAAAAGCTTATGGGGGGCAAGAACTTGGCTTTGTTCCCACCTATATCCCCAGCCCCCAGCACAGTGGCTGGTACAGAGTAGGAGCCTGTTAAGTATTTGTCAAATGAATCATCTAATTAATGCTATTATCCTGGTGGAAGGAGCAGCAATGGAAGAGAGACAGCCCCAAGGGGAAGGGAAGATTCGGGGGGCAGGAGGCTGGGCCACACGGCCACATGGTCCAGCCGCCAGCGTCTTCCTGTCACAAGCCCTCCCAGGGCTAACCGTGGGTGGGGGGGACTCTTACACAAGCTCACGTGGCTGCTAAGTAGGTGGGGAGGCTCAGCTCCTCTCACCCACAGCCCTGCGTTCTCTCCACCACTCAAGTCACCCTCACTGTTCTTTCTGAAAGCAGGTGTCGCCTGCCTTGGGGGCAAGCCCAGACCTGAGGGGAGCTTTGCTGCTCGCTGTGGTCTGCAGACCAGCAGCGCCAGCAGCATCCGGGAGCTCTAAGAGATGCAGAGTGTGGGTCCAGTCCCAGCCCCACCGAATCAGAATCTGCATGGGAATAAGATGCCCAGGGGACTCATTAAACTTGAGAAGCACTGCCTCACAGCGTGGTTTGCAGGAGGAGACTCTGCAGCTGGCCTTTACCTGCGTGAGCCCATCCACAAGTAATTATTGGGCACAGAAGGTCAAGGCAGGGAGGGATGGAAAGAAGTACAAAGCAAAGTCCTTCCCAGGAGGGTAAAGATCTCCAGGGTGATACTGCTCACACCTCATGGGCCCTCACAGTGGAGTGCCTTTTTCAAAACCTCTTAAGTTCCCCTCCAGTACTGGGACCTTCTGGGGCGTATAGTGCCACCTATGTAAGGTGCCTGGGAGCCTGGCCTGGATCCTGTCTGGGTCTCAGCCCCCCATTTCTCTCCTTTGGGTGCTCTCTGATCTTTACTCTAGGCAGGGGGTTGGCTAGATAATGCCCCACTAGGAGCTTGGGACTCATGCGTGGGGAGCTGTCCCAGAGCTGGGCGGCCAGGTCCCATTTCCAACACGTGGTCTGGGAGCAGATTGTTCCACATGCAGGCTGGGATCATATCACTTTCGCAGGATCGAGATCGTGAGAGACTGGGCCACCAGAATGGTGCTGACATGCTGATTTTGAGTGACTGCCATGTGGGACTCAGGACAAGATCAGGCCTCTGAGCCACCATCAGTCCCCTGCTGACCCTTGGGCTTGAGCCCTGTGTGTGGGTCTGTGTGGTGGCTCTTGCCCATCCATGTCTGATCATGGTGTCACCTCTGGTCTAAGCACCAAGAGTGGTAGGAATGGCAGCAAGCATCTTTTACCCTGGTGCCAATCTCCATCAGCACCCAGGTGTCCCCCTTCCCCCTTGCGGTCTTCCATGGCCTAAAGTGTCTGTCATTTACACTCTAACATTCTGAATGGTCAATTTATGACCAGAAAACAAAGGATCCTTCTCATTCTCCTGCACACTGGGTAAGACTTGTGTTTATGCCCATCATCAGGGAAGCACACGAAAACCCTTTGAGAGAGTCACTGGAAGCCGGTATTCATGGGCGACACGATGGATGACGCAGCATCATGAGTAATGATGCGGCCAGCTTTAAATAAAAGGGGAACTGCAGAGGCAAGAAGACCCATATTGTTTCGATACAAACAGGTCCCTATGAGCCATGGCATTGTGAATAACAGTGTTGTCACCTTTTTCTCTTGGTGGGAGATAAGAAATTAACCAGGGAGGCTGGCCCCGTGGCCAAGTGGTTAAGTTCGCGTGCTCCGCTGCAGGCGGCCCAGTGTTTCGTTGGTTCGAATCCTGGGCGCGGACATGACACTGCTCATCAAACCACGCTGAGGCAGCATCCCACATGCTACAACTAGAAGGACCCACAATGAAGAATATACAACTATGTACTGGGGGGCTTTGGGGAGAAAAAGGAAAAAAATAAAATCTTTAAAAAAAATAAAGAAATTAACCAGGAATGACATATTTAACAATAAAGAACATGAAGAGATGGTTCCTGGACCTGAACAGGAAAAGATGGCTCTTAGACGCCACGAAGAATCTTCAGGCGCACTGTTTGGACAATGATCAAAAATGTGAGCGCCCTTTCTCCACCCACCTTACATCTTCATCAGTAAATCACAATACCTCATATAGGCTGAGTTTTGCATTGCATTTTAAAATCAAATTGTTTATGTAGACATGGGTCCCCCACACGCACAGATTTACCCAAGGCCCTGCACACACTAAGGGCAGCCCTGACTCAGGGAGACAAGCCTTGTTCTTGTGAACTAAGTTCGGAACATCTTGCAGCAGGCAGACAAGTCCTTGGCAACCATCTGGTCTAAAGCCTGCTCTTTACAGACGATAAGGGACTGAAACGCAGCAATGACAGATGCCTCGGGGTATTCAACATGGACAAGCTGGTAAGTGCCCGAGCGCAGTGGAAGGAGAGGACAGAGTGTCTGGGAGTTGGGAGGGGGTCTCCCTGGAATGAGAGGGTTTTCTGCTGAGCCCTGAAGTGTAGCCGGATCTGGCCAGCCTGGAGGAGAATGGAGCAGAGCATTCCTGGGGCGTGGGGGCTGGGCACAGAGGGACAGGAGCGATCAGGACCTGTGGGGGCACTGGAGGGACTGGTCTGGTTGAGAGGCACCCGGAAAAGTCCACTGGGCTGTAAGTGGATCTTGGACACCTTTCTCCCAGTCTCTGAGGCCCCATCCTTGCTCTCCAAATTGAGAAGCGTTTGTCTCCCAGGAGGCGGTCAGGATACTGGCCACTCCCACTGCTGGGGGTATCTTGAGGTTCAGCCCCAGATTGGTGAGTGGGGCTAAACCAGGACAGTCCCTGGAACCGCTGAGATCGCACACAATTTCAAGCCAAAGCAGGAACCGTCAAACCTGGGGCCCCTTGCTGGAGCTGTTTCAGGCCACCTCCCTTCATCCTTCTGCTCCCTGCCATGCTTGTAATCTGCCTGTCTTCAGAGGAAAGATTCTAAAGTCCTCCGGTTAAGATATTGAAGCCCAAATTAAAATCCAACTACGCTACCTAGGAAAAGGACAGAGAAACAACTCCTTCCGATAGGTTTCGCATAGTCTATAAAGCACTTTCTCACCTGTTATTGCTCACCATACCTTCTGATGTAAATCAGTGGTTCTCACCATCCCCGAGAGGGCTCTTTAAACAGACTGCTGGACCCCACCTCCAGAGTTCTGAATCAATGAGCCTGGAGTGGGGCCCAAGCATCTGCATTTATGACAAGCTCCCAGGCGAAGCTGATGCTGGTTTGGGACCCACACTTGGAGAACCACTGACGTAGGTGTGACGCAGATGCTAAAGGATCTCAAGGTTCCCTGGTCCCAGTGGCTCTGTCCAAGGGACCACTCACGCCCTCTGTTGGAGGTTGGCGGCATGGCAGGCTTTTTTTTTCTTTTTTTCCCCAACGTTTTTCATCTTAAAATAAACAAAAAATTTCATCTTAAATAAAATGTTTACCAATCGATAGTTCTGTGGCCCCATTGTATACCTAGCGAACCATGGCTTGGCTAGGCTCTGGGGCTGTGGCAAGCTCCATGCTCATATGCGGCGAATGTCGAGCTGGACCTCAGGCGTCCTGCTGCCCTTCCCTGTGCCGGGAGGAGCCCTAATCCACAAGCCGCTCAGGCGGACGCTTGGCGTTATGGAAAGTGCAGGAGGGGTAGTCAGCCCTGGGCCCTGGGCCCACTCTGCTGCATGTTAGCCGTGAGCCTGGGCAAGCCGCGTGGTCTTGCCCAGCCTCAGGTTCCTTTTCTGAGAGATGGGGATGACAACAGTTGTTCATTTTACCTTGACTAGAATATCATGAGGACCCAACAGAAAGCAGAGGATTGAATGATGGGAACGCTGTTGATTTCTAACAGTAACAGCAGGATTCGTGGAGTGGAAGCACTACTTGAGTGCTTTCTCTCACTGAGATCTCGTAACAGCTCTCAAGCAACTGTCCTGATCACACGGATAGCGTGTGGAGGAGCCGGAATTGGAATTCAGGTATTACAGCTCAAGAGCCGGGCACTCAACCACTGCACTATGTGAGAGCGGACGATGCTTCTGGAGCCCAGCTGTCACGTGCAGTGTCTGACAGGGCGCCCTACCAGGGCGTGCCTCTGCCCTCGCTGTGGCTGAATGTGCCTGTCTGCTGTTATGGCCGCAGAGAGAGCTGGGGGAGCAGACCTCTGGGAGAAGGCTGACCCGGGCTTCCCTCTCTGAACCCAGATCTGAGGCTCCCCACTCCATCATCCATTTGCATACATCCCACAGACTCGCAGCACACGTACGGACACCCACAATCCCACACACACTCACGCAAGCTCACAGAGTGGGTCACGGACGGAGAGGCTGCTGCCCAGGTGATGGCATCTCTGGTCGAGGACGCAGCTCTCAGAGGCCCAGATGTGCCTGCTCCCAGGCGGCTCACCCATCTGCACCCCTCAGATATGGAAGGAAAGATGACACCCCCGGGGCAAGGTCCCACCTGGCCCAGCACTCCCTCATGCCCAAGTCAGCACTGTGTGCGCTGTACAGAGGCCATGGGGAAAGGGGGAGGGGGATGAAGGATGAGCGAGACAGAGAAGAGAGGCAGAGCCACAGAGACAGGCAGAAGGAGACGGAAACACACAGAAAGATGAGAAGGCAGGAGGAACAGAGAAGCAGACGCAGTGGGAGGACAGCTGGAAGAGAGAAACCATGAAAGTCAAGAGGAGAGAGGGGGAGAGGACCCAGGCATGAGGAGCAGTGGACATGGTGTGGGGAGGGGAGGGGGGCAGAGTGGGAAAGGCAGGCCGTAGGGGTGCCTGTTGGTGAAGACGTGTGGGGAGGACACAGACACGGAGATTCGAAGCACGGAAAGGTGGACACAACAGAGAAGCAGGGGTGGGGAGAAGCTGGGAGCGTAGACATGGGGGAGAGAGGTTGGGAAGACAATAAAAAGAGACAGAGAGGAAGAAATGGGAACCAGGAGAATTACAGAGCAGGAAGGGGGCTGAGCAAGGCACTTGCTGTGTGCTGGAACTGCCAAGAGAAAGAGTGGTCCCTATCCTCATGCAGCTCATCCTCCAGGAGGATGTCACACCCACAAACAGGAAATGATAAAACAATGCACAAGGGCAGAGAGAAGGGGACTCAGGGAGTGGTGTAAAGTAGCACAGAGGCTGGGCATCTAAATCAGGCTGGTCATCGTCTAGGAGGGCTTCCTGGAGGAGGCAACATCCAAGGAAAGAATAAGGAAGAGTCTGGTAGGTGCTGAGGGGGAGAGAAGGGCAAGAGTGTGATGGGAAGGGAAACCTGGAGACTGAAGGCAGGTCTCTGACAACCGTGTTTGGGCCTCATCCTGAAGGCAGCAGAGGGCCCCTGATGGGTTTTGAGGAGGCAGATCTGTGTGTGTTTGACAAGGGGTGCGTGAGCTGCTCAGTGGAGAATGGATTGGTGGGCACAAGATAGGAAGCAGGAGGGCCAGTCAGTCAGAGTGGCCTGAGCCAAATATAACGCTGCGTGAGGGCAGTATGAGTGGAGATGGACAAGAGGGGAGGGTTGGAGGGGCGGTGGGATCTGCGGGGCTTGAAGACTGAGTCCCTGAGGGCAGGTGGAATGGGGTGTGTGACCTGGGGTGGCATGAACGAGGCAGCCACGAGGACTGGAGGACCTCCCTCCCACGGGCTCCCTGGCTCTGGGACTCTCCCTCTGGCCCTGGCTACAGTGCAGCATCCACCCATGTCTGGGCATCTTTCCTAGGAGACGGCAGACTTCTTGCAGGCTGGGACCAAGCCCCCCCTCACTCTGTACAGTGGCACCCGACAGAGGGCCTGGGCAGATGCTGGGCAAGTGAGCACACTAGGTGGGGCAAAGCTTAGTGTCGGGAGGCCCGATGCCTCATTATGCAGTGCTGGGACTTGAGCCAAGGAGTTACTAAAGTAGAAGCTAAAGGTGCCCATGGCAGCCTTATTGGATTGCTTGAGCATTACCCAGCATCTCCTATGCGTCAGCTACTCCTTGTGATCAAAAACAGAGAGAGTGAGAACACATGGTCACAGCCTATCAAAAGAGACAGGAGAGATATATTTAATCATGATAATTATAACACAGTGTGAATCAGGCCACTGTGGAGGTAGTGTCAGGAAAGCTACATAGAGGAGGGGACATTTGAGCTGGATTTTGAAGGATGAATAGGAGTTTGCCATGCAGAGAAAGAGGTGTAAAGGCATTCAAGTCTGAGGAGAGAGTGTGGTCTAAAGCACTGAGGCATGAAAGAGTCTAGAGGAAACCAGAGCTACTACTGCAAACTCTTATTTATTCCACAATTTATAGCACATTCCCTTGGCCTTCCCCTGGTTTCATCTGCGCCTCAGCGGATGGTCTGGGAGCTTAGACCTGAGCTGACAGCATCCCACTTCAAGTAAGAGCTGGGAGTCTTTCGGCTTTCTGCCCCAGGGCATTCTCCAAGCTGAAGTAATGCCCTCAGGGGCAGCTCTCCAACACTGGGGAAGAGGCGCTGAGGACGGATGCCTGGAGGCAATTTCGGACACAGCCCCGAGGTCTCGGGGGAAGCGGGCCCCTTGCCTTCAGCAGGGGCCCTGTGAACATGCGATAGAAAGTTCAGCTTTCCATGGGCTTCTCCTTCCCGATCTCACTGCTTACCTCCACCTGCTTATCCACTTCTGCCTCCTGGGATCTCCTTCCCACCAAACCACCTGCACCCAACTCTTTTCTCAGCTTCTGCTTCGGGGAGGATCCAGACTAAGATGGGCCACACTGCTGGGGACCCAGGCGGCAGGTGCTGTGGTGTAGACAACCACACCACAGAAAACACACACGTTTCTGAGCATCCCCTACAGGCTAAGCCCTGGACCTGACGAGGGGTGCAGAGTTCCTGCAGAGGGCCCTTGCTCTCCAGCCCTCCCCTCTGACAGGGGAGATGTGACAGAGGGCCCAGCCCACAGCGCAGGAGGGATAAAAAATGGTTTCTTTCTGCCTTTGGAGCACGTCACGTGGTTGTGGGCAGCAGATTGATGTTCCTAATTACATTTGGCTCAAGCTGATATTAAGTATTTGTCTCATTCCCAGAGCCCACAGTGCTGACGGATGGCGAGGAAGGTGCCAAGAGGCATGCTGGGTAGCTGAAGATGACAATCTGGGATCCCAAACATCCGTGAGAGATAAAAGTGGACAAGTCACAGCCATGGGGGAAGGGTGACTAGTGTTCTTGAGTTGCCCTTTAACGGCTTCCAAGGGCTGGAGGGGCCTTGGAAAGGTTTTGAGGTCCATGCTCCTGTCTTGAGGCTGACCTACCCAAGACAGTTCAGGCAGAACATGACCCTTCTGCCGCTGTACAGCTCGCTGGGAGGATGTGCTTTCGCCAGTCCACCATAAATTTCTTCTGCTGCAGGTTGAAGGTTTATTTTGCTTGATTTGTTCTTGGCAGCATTAAGTATTCGCTGAGCACCTGCTGCATGCCCGGGGTACACAGGAAGAGAAGGCACACCCTTTTTCTCAGGACGCTGGTCGGCTCACCGTCTACACCACAGGAAGCTCATGGAAGCAAGACCAGACACTCAGACCCAAATGCAATAGGGGGACCCGCGGGGGCCGGAGGGGGCGTCAGGGACATGTGGAGGAGATGGGGCTGTGAGCGCAGGCAGGGTTTGCAGTAGCGCAGAATGAGGAGGGCGTTCTCGGCAGGCAAGCAGCCTGTCAGAGGCAGGAGGTCCAACCCAGGAACACGCCTATACGGGGCTGCACGAAGGAGATGCTCAGGCCTGCAGCCACAGCGATCTGCTCCTCAGGAGATGTAGTCAGTGACTCAAACTCCTGGCCTGTGAAACCAGGCCTGACAACCCTCCGTCTGCCTCCCAAGACAGGTGTGAAGCTCAAATAAGGCAGCAGGTACGAGGGGCCCTGGCATTCACAGATCCAAAGCACAGGGCTGTGCTTGATTCAAAAAGACTTCTGTTGAAGTTCTGACTCCGTCACTGTGTGATCTTGGGCGGGTCTCCTCCCTCTCTGAGTCTGTTCACTCATCAGCAAAGTGAGGATGGTAATTCCTTCCTCCTGCTGTTGCATTTAGGAGTACAGGAGAAACTGTAAATCAGAATAGCATGATCATCCACAAAGCGCTCTCCAGACGCTGAGTGCTCCATCATTATTGCTCTAAACAGCGGGCTCCTTGAAGGCAGGCGCCCCGTCTCCTCTCTATCCCCCAGCACAGGTGCTCACATGCCACCCCGTCGACGACGTGACCCTGGTTAATTGCACTGCGTATTCGCCCGGGAGCAGGAAGCCAGCACTTCCGGGCTAGCCGGGCGATGGCGTTGCGCGGCAGGTCCCTCCGCCTCCATCTCCGCTAACCCCACCCTCCTCAGTCTCAGCATCTGCCGAAACCGGTTCTGCTCAGGTACTCCCGAGGAGGACTCCCTTCTCGAGACTTGCGGGGTCACCTTCAGGTGGACATCCCTCCAGTTTCGGCAGCAGCTCCAGGATATGGTGTGACCCGGGTCACGTTAGTGCACCACAGAGAATGCACCTGTGTTCCCCCGGAGCAGCGCTGCGCCCACCGGCGGTGTAGACACACCTAGCGCGGGGCCCGTCAGGTCTCTAGAAGGCGGGTTTCATAAGGAGGGGTTCCTAGAGAGCTTGCGGCGACGTGGAAAGAGCGGGCGCCAGGAGGAACGCCTGGGGCCAGTACAGCTGGCTGTGTGCCCTTGGCTAAGTCACTCCCCACTCTGGTCCTCAGTTTCCTCCTCTGTAAAATGGACTACGATCCACTCTGGGCCAGCTAATCTCTGCGGGAATTAGAATTAAACGATTGCTTACACAACCCTGTGCCCAGGGGTCTGCGCGGGGCAGGGGAGCGGGCAGAACTCCGGGCTTGCGGCCGCCACGCTCCTCTCCGCCCGCCCCGCCGCACTCACGGCCCGCGGGCCGACTTTGCGAACCTCCAGGGGGCGAGCCCGCGGTCCTCTCGCCCTAACGCGGCGCCTGGGCCTCCAGCGTGTGACTTCACCAGCGTCCCAGGGCCAACAGGGCACCGAGAGCCCAAGTCGCCGCCCACTCCCCCGGCCGGCAGGTGCCAGGACCCAGCCTCGCCCAGCCGCGTGGCGCCCGCGGGCCCGAAGGGGTTAAGGCCGCGGGCCTGGGCGCCTGCCGGGGGCTCCGGGAGCGGCGGTGCCCGGCGGCGGGCCATCGAGCCCGGAGGCGCGGGGCACGGCGGCGGGCGGGCGTGCGCTTCCTCCTCCTCCTCCTCCTCCTCCCCCCTGCGCCTCCTCCTTTGTAGCGAGTTCCCGGGCCCTCTTCCTCCCCCCGCCCGCAGCCCGGGCCCTCTCCCTCTCTCCCTTTCTTCCTGCCTCGCCTTCCTGCGGCGAAGGAGGCTCATCTATTATAAATGCACATTCGGGGCTGACATCAGCGCCGGGCGGCGGGCGAGCGCCAACGAGCGGTCCCCGCGCGCTGCCAGCCCGGAGCGCGGCCCCAGCTCGGCGGAGCCTCCCGCGGGGCGCGGGGCGCGGGGAACGGGGAGCGCGCCGAGAGCCGCCCGGGCCGCGAGCGCGCCCGCCGC